>NW_026055234.1:0-59397 GCF_022829205.1 Neoarthrinium moseri
CCCCCCGCCTCCTTGCCTCCCGCTGTCTCCTGGCTCCTGGCTTGCCTGCTTGCCTGGCACTCCTCCCAAGACAAGACCCTGAAAGCGAGGGGCTCCCCTTTTGTCGATCCGTGGGCTAATCCCAACTGCTCGAAACACATTTAAGACACCTGAGCCATTGTCGCCCCCATTTAATCCAAAACATTCTTTAACGAACCCTTCTGCCATCCTGCTGCCTCACGCTCATTCTCAACCTCCAGCCACATTCGACGCCTTTCATTACTCAACGCAGCGTCTGCAGACAGCCCGGCATCATGAAGAAGTTCGGCTTCAGCAAGAAATCCGACGACGGCGACGATTCCAATCGCTCCGCCCTCTTCGGCAGCAAGAAGGGCTCCCCCGCACCCGCCAGCAACCCCTATGCACAGTCGGGCCAGAATGATCCCTACGCCCCGAGCCAGCCCATGACTGGCGCCCAGGCAACCTACAAGCAGTATCAGCAAGCTTCCTACAGCGGAGGGCTGCCCAGCGGTCCGCGCGGAGGTGGCCCTGGTCTTCCGGGAGGACCCCGCGGCGGTCCTGGTGCCCCTCCATTGAACCGCAACGCGAGCAGCGCCTCCAACGAGACAGCCCCTCCCCCGTACAGCGGCGGTGCCGGCTACGGCTCCGACCGATACGGCGCGTCCGGCGGTTACGGCAGCAACAGATACGACAACTCCGGATCCGGATACGGCTCCGATCGAAAGGCACCTAGTGCAGGCTCTCGAGGACCCGGTGGCTACGGTGGACTCGGCCGAGCCGACGGCAATGACGATGATGCCGACCGCGACGCTCTCTTCTCCGGCGCCCGTGAACGACAGGATCAAAGACAGCAACAGCCCGCACAGAGTGGGGGATACGGAGCATCCGGCACCGGCGCCGGGTCCAACTACGGTGGTTATGGTGAGCGCCGTGAGCTCACCGCGGAGGAGCAAGAGGAAGAGGAGGTCGCCGATATCAGAAGGCAAATTAAAGAGACAAAGCTTGCATCGGCAACCTCGGCCGAGAACTCTGAGCGTATCGCCTCTCAGGCTGTGGAGACGGCATTGGGTACCTACGCCAGGTTGGGTGCACAGCACGAGCGTTTGAACTACACCGAAGGTCTCCTCGACAAAGCCAGCACGTCCACGCGCGAGGCTGAAGGACAAACTAAGAAGTTGAAGCACCTGAACCGCAGCATGTTTGCAGTCCACGTCAACAACCCCTTCACATCAGGCAAGAAGACGCGGGACCTCGAGAACCAAATCCTTGAACAGCACCGCAACGACCGAGACCTGCGCGAGGCAACTCGCAAGGCTGGGTGGCAAGCCAACGCCCACATGGAGGCTGGCTTCAAAGAGATCGAGGCCTCCCGTAGCACCGATAAGTGGCAGAAGGCTAGTGGTGCTGAGAAGAGCAAATACGCCTTCGAGGACGACTCGGAGGATGATGAGGCCGAAAACCGCATTGACGATGCCATGGCAAGGACCGCAAACCATGTCGGCACCCTTAACAGCGTGGCCAGGCTGATGCAGAGGGAAATCGACTCTCAGGACCAGCTCATAGGAAGACTCGGCGAAAAGGTATGTCCGCCGCTTTCTGCACCGACGATCAATGCTAATATGGCCACAGAGCGATTCCGTGAACGACCAGGCCAAACTCAACACGGAGAGACTGAAACGTATTCATTAAGTTCCAAGAGACCCTTTTCGGGCCAAGAAGGCAGTGCATTGGTGACGGTTTGGACTTTTCATACACCACGGGCGTTTCATGGGTGGAGGCTCTTGTTTGATACCGCCGAAACACCACTAGATCTGAATAACAGACATTTTGATTTCGGCTTGGCTTCCTGTGCGTAGCAATTGGCTTCTTGAAAACACCACTCGGAGGCTTCGCAGACCATGACATCACAGTGTCGACCCCTTCGTAGTGGCCGGGGGCACTGTGTGACCCACTATGATTCCGTGACATTTGATTTCACCACGAGGACCGTGTTGAACGGCGTAAGTAGATGATACTCAAGACAATCTCTGTGTTAGCCCAACCACGCTGTAACTTGCATCGTACCAGGCCGCCATGAGGCCGTCGTCGAGATTACTAGCCCAGGCAGCGCCCGCTTCAAACAACGGTCTCCGGCCGGCGCTGGCCCTCCTGCCGCCAATCCCGCTGTATCGGCGCCTGTTCCGTGCTCACAGGAAGCACCTCCCGTCCGAGATGCGGCTCCTGGGCGACGAGTACATCAAGGCCGAATTCCGCGCCCACCGCGAGACGGAGAACCCCGCGCACATCGTGAGTAACACTCGTCACATCGCGCCCGTCCGCGACGGCTTGCTCTCGGAATGACGGCTGAGACTAACCCCCCGCGGGAACGTACAGATCGGTTTCTTGACCGAGTGGCAGCTGTACGCGCAGAAAATCGAGGGCGATGCGTGGAAGGGGGAAAAACTTGACCCGGCCAAGATCGAGAAGATGAGCGGTGAGTTTGAACCCCTTTGCGACGTGACCACAGCCGTGGCATGTCGAATTGGAAGGCCCCTTTGGGTCTGTTTTTTATTTTTATTTTTATTTTATTTGTCTTTCCCTTCGTCGCAGACATACTGATACCCATCCAGACCAGCAGATGGGCCAACTATACGAACTCATGCAGGCCATCCGGAAACGCCATGAGGAGGGGGGCAGTGAAGAGTGACGTCTCGGTAGCCAGAGGAGAACCGCATGATGTTTACTGCATGCATAGCCAAGCCGTTGGCTCAGTGTCGTCTGATTAGCGAATGTGGAGTGCGGCTCTTATGAGACCGTACATCTATCCTGCTTCCCGAGAATCGTGCTGGTGTTATCTAGCGTAGCCTTGTAAGCAGACAATGCAGGAAGTGTATAAATAGCAGTCTCATCATACGCTGGTGTATATTAAGACCAAGGCCGGCGTATCATATTAGCCCTGGTCGGTATATACGGAAGGACATCATCGAAATATAATGTGTTCACAGTCGATGTAGGACGTATTGCATATAAAGGAAATTTTCTATTGTTCAATTCTACGGTGGACAATCGCTATGCCAGTATACGCGCTAAGATATCTCTATTGTCCACCCCCTAAAGCCTCCACTATCCAGTCCGCCTGGACAGCGCTTACTTTCTTTGCATAATTCTTCTGCGTAAACACATGTTCCAGGAACATGATGGCTTCCTTTTTCTGTCCATGCAAAACGCTGGATGGGTGGATGGCAACAATGTGTTTCCCCTGAGTGGTGACGTAGCTGCCGTCAGGTGCCAGCAAGGCGCACTTCGTGACAAAGCCCTTCAAGAAGCACTTCAATAGTGTCTCGGCCCGCTCTGGAGAAATGGGCACGAAAGGCTGCGGGTCTGGCTCCGGCTTCTCCGTCAGCAACTTCTCCTTCAGACACAGGCTCCGAAGTTGATTCCGAATATTCAAAGCCTGTCTCATGTTGCGGACATTGACTTTCCGCTTCTTGCACCAGCCAACTCTGTCGGCATGCTCCGCTGTATACTGTTGCATAGTCGTGAGATAGGTGAGGATATCTCCCTCCCGGCGATACAAAGCCTTACGTGCCTCTTCTGTTTCTTCTTGCTGTTCCTCCATTTGCAGTTGATGAAATATACTTTCACCAGCGGTTATACAGGAAATGATATCGATCACTTCCAGCAGGCAGTCGAATTGTGGCTCGGCTGCTGCTAGGAGAACTCTTCCGTAAGGCGCGGTGACGGGAAACAAGGCGACCCTCTTTCCAATACTGGTAATAGTGCCGTTGTCATCCAGTGCCTCCAGGAAGTGGAGCTGCAGGAGCGCCTTCTCTATGGAATCGAGATCAGGAAAGTCCATCAATGGGAACGAGAGTATGTCATTAATCCCACGGGCCTTCATCGTCAATACTGCGCCCAAGACATCAGTCCGCAGAATCTCGGGGAGGTCGACATCCTTCAGCGTGTCATAAGTCTCTGGTGTATAAAGTCTGAAGCATTGACCGGGGCCTTCACGACCAGCTCGACCTGCTCTCTGCAGAGCAGAAGACTTCGAAATTGGTTTTGCTAACAAGGACTCCATGCCCAGCCGAGACCTGTACTGCTTGACCTTGGCTTTGCCACAGTCGACAACGTAACGAGCGCCAGGCACAGTGACGGACGTTTCTGCTATGTTTGTTGCTAGAATCACCTTTCGAGTGAACTTGGTGGGCGGCGGCTGGAACGCAGCTTGCTGTGCCTGAACAGCGAGCTGTCCGTAGAGTGGGCATGTGAGGATCTTCGGAACATCTGATGCCAGTGAGGCCCCGTACTCCTCGATGCGCTTCTGCAGTGCTTCAATCTCCTCCTGGCCGGTGAGAAAGGCCAAAATATCCCCTGGGAGAGCTTCCTGCTCGTGGATTTTGGTGATCTGGTTGAACAATGCTTCTCGTAGATCTGGCACAGGTGCTTGTGTGTGCTTTATGTCAACCGGGTACTGGCGACCCTTTATCCGGAGCACCTCCACTGATGGTTTCGATAGTGTGCCCTCCTCAGCTGCTGCTGGGCTGAAAAATTCCGATATCCTCTCGACGTCAGCTGTCGCACTCATGACAACAACCTTCAGCGGTAGGCCACCACGTCCCGCTTTGTCACCAGTAACGATCTGTCTGAGGAACCCAGAGAGCATATCGACATCCACGCTTCTCTCGTGGATCTCATCGACGATCACTGCACTATACTGCCGCAGATTTGGATCCCGCATCATCTCCTGAAGCAGCATACCCTCCGTCAAGAACTTAATTCTCGTCCCCTTTGGCACATTATGGTCAAAACGAACAGAGTAACCCACCAAGCCCTCGCGCGTTATACCTGATGACCCCAAGGGGGTACCCATCTCCCGTGCCACGCGACTGGCCAGAGTTGTTGCAGCCACTCGACGAGGTTGAGTGATGGCGATAACTCCGCCGACATTGACGGGATCAGACTGCCCCGGCACTGTGACCTTCTTGCGCTGGCACCAGCGTTCCTGGTACAGGAATTGTGGCACCTGGGTACTCTTTCCGGAACCAGTCTCACCAACGACAAGTAAGATGTCGCTATCCTTCAGGTTTGCAGTGATTTGGTCGCGATGCGCCCATATCGGCAGTGCTTTCCGGGCTTTCAGAAGCGGGGTATCAATTTCCTTTCTTCGGTGAGACTGCTGTGACTTCGGTTTGGAAGTCGGCTTTGAAGGAGCCTGAGCATCTTGACCATCCTCTTTATCCTTAGACTTCGGCGTTTCAGCTGGTTCCTTCGGCTGGGGCTTTACTCGTGAAAATCCAAGATCGACCAGCTTGCCGCCAACCATTACGAGATCAGGGTTAGTCGGGGGTTTGATGTCGCCCTTCCTTCGCTTAGCCGGGCGCTCCATTTTGAGGGTTTGACCAAAGCCAGAATTTTCCTCGATGTTTTGAGATGCCGTACTTGATAGACAGATGTTGCATGAAAAATGTAGAAATCTCGGGTGTGAGCAAAGTAACAGCTGGCGGCCAGCCGGCGAATTTGTCATTGGAGCTGATCGAGAAGACCTAGTCAACCAAGGCTTCCATCTCGCAAGATTACAGATGCGACACACATTCCTTGTAAACTTCAATACTCATCTGAGAAGCTATATTCACAAAGCTTCAAACAAAGTATGTTGTAAAAGTGTGCAATAAGCCAATGCGTGGTCAACGTGTAAGTACCAGAAATCCTGCTGGAATTTATGTGTTTCTCGCAAGTTTTACGAGCGCAACAGCTTTGGTCCAGGTAGGCATTCAGTGATATTCATTTGCCTACTCCAACACTGCATTGAATCGCAGCCGACATCTCAAGCCGGTATTGCTGAGGAGTCACTGGCTGTTTCCGGGGGAAATCGGATCACAGCTTCGTCGGGGCAGTGACCAATCTGCATCGTACCAAGCCACACCTTCATGACTACAGGTGGCATTGAACGACACCTCTACGAACACCCTCTGTTTCTTCCCTGAGAGTCTCAACGGTAGCGCCAAGTTCTCTCGCCTTCGTGACGAAGTCATCAAGAGACCCACCAACGCCGAAGTAGAGTTTCTTCGCTGCTGCAAGGACTTCGGCGCTGTTACCTTGAGCTTTCTGATGACTCAAGAGGGAGAAAACGGTGTCGGTGAAAGACTGAAGGGCGAAAGGCGAATAGATTGTTTCGGCACCCAAGACAATCACTCGTTGTCTTGAGCCATTCGCGTTGGCTGGCAGGGCATTCTCAACGAGCTCCACGAACTCCTGACACCATGCGCCAGAAATAAATTCAATGTTGACTTTCCGCTGAGAGAGGAACTCTTGGAATGCCTGGATGACCTCAGGGGTCAGATCCAGTTCCCCATCCTCGGAGGATAGAGCTGCGTCCACAAGTGGCAATTCTGTTCGTTGCTGGAGAGCCCATGATAGTATGAAGTTGGGCAGTGTTACGAGCTGCAGCACAGTGGAGTTGTAGTCTGCCAGGATGATAGTCAAGGGTTTGGCATCCTCTCCTCTGTTGGTGGAAGCGGCCCATTGAAACATTGCCAAAGAGGGCAGTGCAGTGCCGCAACCGAGCTGGGACATGGTGTTAGAAAAGCATTCGCTGGCTAGCTGGCGGTCTACCAGGCAAAGTCTTACCTCGACTACGCAGGGAGCCTCGTCCTGCGAGGACAGGAATGGTTTCGACTGTTCCAAAACCTTGACGAGATCCACACTGCTCTCCCAGCTTTTGAAGCCGCCCTCGTACACTCCAGTCTTGACATCGTGACTGCCCAAGCCGGGCTCAGCCTCGCCACCGTCGTCATCCTCGGCCATGAGTTGGACTCTCACGTCCCAGAGCTCGCGCCGCGGGAGCTGAATCGTCTCGCCACCATCTAACTCGACACCCAGTAGACCAAACGCAATCTTTGAAGGAAGTAGCGAGAGCATCTGCTTGAAATCATGGCGAACTGTTGGCAGCAAAGGCTTGCCAGCGACCGGGAAGGCGCTGCTTGGCGCTGCCGGTGCCTGGGTTGGTTTGCTCGGAATGTTGTTATCCGCCTGGAGCTCCTCGTCTATATCATCCCCGCTGAACGAGAAGGCGAATGACATGGCGGCCAATGATTGCGAATCAACCCAAAGTCTCCTGATAGGTCAGTGTCCGAGTTGCTCTGGCCAATGCGGAGTCCACGCGAGGGAATGCTGCTATGTTCAGGGATTGATTCGCAGGTGGAGCCGAGTAAAAAGGATTGATTATACTACGGCCGATCCTCGGATCTTTATCCAAAGCTTCCAAACGGTCGGGATCCAAAACCTTGGAATACTCTAGATGCCCGGCCAGGGCTTCCAGCATCGCGAACCACTCGCTCCCACCAGGTTCTTCCACCGACAGGGCCTTGGCAGCGTCTTCGGCGATAACAGATGGCAGGTCAGCGCTTGCAGAGAGGCCTATCTCCTGCGCCACGGTGGGACGACAGCTGTCTGGAGCGCTGAAGGAATTAGCATTATGTGGGGTCAGAGCTGGTGTGGTTGGACGGAATACGACTGACGGCTCTCTAAAAGTACTTGCTACCGGCCTAAAATGCTCACACTGCAACCTCTGATTGGCCAAGACCTCGAGTTGGCTGCTCGGGAGGTATTCGCTACCGGGATGATGAGCAGAGTCCTATTCAGATGGAAAGAAGTGCGACACGTGCGAGAAAGCATGCGGTACGTGCAGGTGGTCCGGATTCCGTGATTCGGTTTCGGCTGCCCTCAAATCGGCGGGTGACAAAGGCGCTGGGGTTGTCCTAAACATCCCCTAATTGAGGAGACAATTCCTATCAAGTCTAGGCTCGTTGGTTTCACCGCATCCTTCGACTATTCACGGCCCTATTCAAACTCCTTTGTGGTAGGCTGAGATACGTTCACCAACGCAAGGCGGCATATTCACACCTTTGCACCAACGCTGTGGTTGGTGGCTCACCTTGACAGAGCTTCAGCTCAGCCGCTCCCGTTGCATGAACCCGACCATTCCTGACTATCGATCGCCACTGTTTGACTTAACCGTCGTATAAAGCACCTCCTTCCTGACCTCGAACATGACTTCCGATACACACTGCCAAAATCCTCTACCTCCTTCTGCCAACAAGATGACCCGCCTGAGGCCATCCCAAATCTCAACAAGCCCAGCAAGCAGAGGGCAAGCTACAAATGGCTCAAGTCTCAAGACACCGTACTCTGTCGAGGAGAAGCCTATCGGCTCGGCAAGGCATGTCAGAATTGTGGGGATTGGTGCTGGCGCCAGCGGGATCAATATGATCAGAACGCTCCGGAAGACTCTTACAAATTTCGAGTTGGTAATCTACGAGAAAAATGATGGAGTTGGAGGGACATGGCACGAGAACCAGTACCCTGGTTGCCGATGCGACGTCCCAAGCCACAACTACCAGTTCTCTTGGCGACCGAACCTCGAATGGTCCAACTTCCATGCGCCTGCCGAAGAAATCAAATCTTATCTTTGCCAAATCTGCGACGATGAGAATATGTGGGATACAATCAAGACTCGACATCAAGTCACTGGCGCTTGGTGGGACGAGGCTCGAGGACTCTGGGACTTGAATGTCAAGGATCTCGCAACCGGCTCAGAGTTTCACGATGACGCAAATTTTATCGTGGACGCCTCCGGAATACTCAAGTACGGATTTGCCAACTCGATATGAGCAACATACTGACTGAACCTACAGTAACTGGAAATGGCCTGCCGTGAAAGATATCCAGGCGTTTCGGGGAAACCTAATCCATACTGCCAGCTGGCCAAAGGGGTTCGACTGCTCTGGCAAACGTGTGGCGGTTATTGGCAATGGTGCCACCGGCGTCCAAATCGTGCCGGCAATACAGCCAGGTAAGGACCGTGTTGCCCCTTCAATATTTGAAGTGCGTTGCTCTGACAGGGGGACAGGCGCAAAAAAGCTCTACCACATATTCCGCACGCCCACCTGGGTTGTCCCTCCAAGACTGATGTCCATGAAGTTGATGGGAAGCCCAGCCTGGGAGATACTGAAAGGAATAGAGATGGACGCGAACGAAGATTTCAGTGCACCACAGATCGAGAAGTTCAAGGCGGATCCAGATCTCTACAATACGTTCGTCAAGGCTGTAGAGAAGGACATCAACGGCGCCTTTCCCGTCGTAGGTGCAAGACGACTGTATCATCCGATAGATGTCGATGACTAATATCCTTTACAGGTTCTCAATGGCAGTCCTGTACAAGCGTTTGCACAACAGAAGGTTGTCCAGTATATGACAGCAATGCTCGGCGGAGATGAGAAGCTATGCAAAGCCTTGATACCCACGTTCCCCCTAGGCACACGAAGAATGACCCCGGCACCGGGATATCTTGAGTGTCTTCGGACGGGCAATGTCGAGGTTATCACGGGACAAATTGCGAGATTCGTGCCCGAAGGCATCCAGCTGGAATCCGGCGAGATCATCCTGCTAGATGTCATCATATGTGCCACAGGGTTTGACAACTCTTTCTGTCCGCGTTTTCCGATAGTCGGCAGAAACGGCAATGTCCAGGACAGGATGAAGTTCGAGACGCCGAAAAGCTACATGTCGTGTGCGTTGCCCGGCGTACCAAACTATTTCAGTGAGTTCTCCAAATGCGATCTGCAAGGCAGACAATTGACCATCGTGAAGCCTTTCTCGGGCCCAACGCGCCCATTGGCCACGGCAGTGTCTTCACACTGAGTGAGCATATTGCGAGGTATATCGCTAGCATCATCCGCAAATGCCAGACGGAGGGAATCAGAGCCATCGCACCGTCAGAGGCTGCCGTGAACGACTACAGCGAGCACATCAATACCTTCATGCCACGGACCGCATGGGGCTCGTCGGGCCGTTCCTGGTTCAAGGGCGGGAAGGAGGACGGGCCTGTCACTGCACTGCACCCTGGCAGCCGTATACACTTCTTCCACATGCTCGAGCACTTCAGGGGCGAGGACTGGGATTACACATACGAACAGGCTTCTCAGAACCGTTTCGCCTACCTAGGGAACGGGTTCTCGACCAAGGAACTGGATCCTACTTTTGACTCAACTTGGTACCTCGACGACGCGGCATGCAAATTGTGATAGAACTGCACCGGTATGTAATAAGGTCTCACGAGGCGAATGGCGTTGGGCGGTCCAGCAGTCACAGGTTTGGATCTTCTAGTCCTTAGAGCAATAGTCATCATGGAACAATACGCTTTTCGACGCCATAAAGGCGCAATAATAGTCTCCGGCCCAGTTCGGTACCATGCGAGTACTGTAAGCGATGTGCCTACGCCAAATCTGGCTATCCAGCTTTGCCAGGCCTGAGCTGAGATCACGGGAGGCATACTAGGCCTTCTATTGTGAAACAGTCTGACGACATTGGATTGGCTTCTGCTAGTCATTGCCGTATCAATTAGCCAGGGCTTATTGGTTGGTGGCGGCGCTGCACCGTCAAGAACGAAATCCTGTCTTGAGCAGTCCGAAGTTTAATAAGTCAGTTAACTACGGGTTTATCATGTACCAAAGACTCACCGTTTGTAGTTCGCCGCTGGATCTCACCAAAGTGAGCGCACCAACACATGAGTCAACCGTGGATACACATCGAGTAGCTTGAGTCGCTGCGTGACGTAGGTGTAACACATATGCGCTGGGGGGAAGCACTGCTTTTCCGCGACATCATGGGAGGCCCTGGTCAAAGATCGCATACAAGAATATCTGGGGTAAGCAACATGTGTGCAGTAGCCGCACAGGGCCGATTGACCACTCAGACGCCTGTCGCAATGTCCGGACGCGTCCAATGCAGGAACTGGCTTCTACGAAATTGCGACAGCCCCGCCAGGTTGCATTAAGTTGCAGCCCAGCCGCCAACGTCGTCGCCCTTGGGAGCGATCCTACAGACACTCATTAAACGGACGACACGCGGCAGGGGAGAAAAAGAGAGAGAGCAGGGCGTTGCGCCCGAGGAGTCTTGACTCTCGAGAGGCGGCGTAGGAAGGGGTTCAACAGTCGTATGGCACTTCTCCCAAGGCTACTTCGGACGAATCGCATTTGTCATTGGCATCTCCATGCCCAAGCCAGACAACAGAGTCAGCTCCAGTCGATATTCAGCTCATGGGTTCCCCAGCCTGCGAGATCCAGATGGGGGTCGAGGCCTAGTCGAACAATGCCAACACGAGGCAGTAAGAGGCGCATGCGCTGCAGGGAGCACACCATCTCACCGGCGATTCACGTATGATTGGTTGTCGCCGAGCAATTGACGTGAGGGCCTTTCGAGCCCGTTCTAGCCCTAGATTCCTTTTTCTCAGCTGGTTCAACGTGGGCGCGACGCTGGAGATTCGAAGCTGCAGACGTCAGAGCCCCGAGACTCTGGGAGGCCAGCAGAACGCATGATGCGAGATGCGAGGTGCGACACCAACCCTTGGGCCGTGTAAGGGAATGTACTGCAAACCCATCCTGGGCGCGAGAGTGACATCCAGGACGGAGCGCAGAGGGTGACAGAGACGTCCCAGCTGGGCAAGGCGGCCGGGCGGCCCTGGCAGGTAGATTGCCAAGCAATTTCGAACCCTGGGCCTTGACAAGAGAGCCAACGGGCGGGTGGTCAAGTCAGCCAATCTAGGCCCGAAGCTGGTGGGCAATGCTGGTTAATTGCAAGATTTCAGGAGAGAAAAGGGCAGCCCCCCCGTCTCTTGGGAGCACCCACCAAGGCCCGTGGCCCAGCAGGTGAGCCAAGGTCTAACCGGACTAGATCAAATAGCCAGAAATTTAAACCTTGCCTAGTGGAGAGGGAGCTGGTGCGGTACGTACCGTACACAGCACAGGGACTTCCATACGAGCGGGCAGGCGGGTACCTCGGCGGCGTGGGAGGTATGTGAGGGTACATCCTGGGCGATGGGAGGCGGCTTGTTGTGATGTCCCCATGCGCGAAGGCACCAATGCAGAGGGCTCATTTCCTGAATCGTCTCTTATGAGCGCCCTGGCGCCGGCACGGCATCTCTTGAGTCCTTCTTCCTCTTTTCTTCACCACGTTGCCCAACTGCTCCCCACGGTCCTTCATCAGTCTCCACGGCTTCACTGTTCTCTACATCCTTCTAATACAATACCCCACAGCTGGTAAGTCGACCGAGTTTCCCTTCCCGAGCCTGCCACCAGCAGGCACAAAGTCACGATGCTTGGCCCTGGGTCTGCTGCCTGCGGGATCCCCAATGGCGGCTTTGCCGCAGTCCTGCTTCTCGTACTGGCTGCTCCCGGCTGCTCTGGGCTGGCCCGATCAGATCAGGCTTCTGGTCCACGTCGCACCATGGCGATCCGGCTTCTCTAATTATAAGTCGCGGACTCCCTCGCCATGGCGCCCTGCCTACGCTTTGAACGAAGCCTCTGCCCGTCCCAACTGTGTGTTCCGTCCGTACCGATCACTGACCGCGCAACCTGGGTTTAGCTTCTTCTCGTCTCTCATTCACCCCATTTCCAAACCAAATCAATCACAATGAAGTCTGCTATCGCCTCGATTGCCTTCGCCGTCCTTGCCGGACTGGCCAGCGCCAAAGTTGCCTTCACCAACAGCAACTACAACGTTGAGGCTGGCAAGCCCTTCACCCTGGAGTGGGATGGCGGCAAGGGTCCTTACACCATCAACCTGAAGGACGGCCCCTCGGACGACCTCAAGACCGTCCAGGCCCTCGCCAGTACGTCTTTCGCTGTGTTCCCAGGCCCCTCATTGATGCTAACGTCCTGACAGCCGGCACCACCGACGATTCTCTGACCGTCACCCTTTCCTCGTCCCTCGTCAGCGGCAACTATGCCTTCGAGATCGTTGACTCGTCTGATGACACCACCAACTACAGCTCCCAGTTCCCTATTGTTGGAACTGGCTCCAGCTCTACCGCCGCGAGCAGCTCCAAGGCTTCTTCCACCGCCGCCACCAGCACCAAGGCCTCATCCACCCTGACCACCACCACCACCAGTGGCTCCTCGTCCGCCTCTGCCAGCAGCACCGAGGACTCGTCGTCCTCTTCGACCAAGGCCAGCTCCAGTAAGTGGTCCCCTTGCCGATCGCGAAGGGCAGACCCCGTTCTAACTACGCACCAGCCACCTCCAGCAACGCCAGCAAGACTACCTCGGCTTCTGCTTCTTCCAGCACTGCTCCTAACACCAACGGTGCTCAGAGCTTCGCTGCCCCCCTGGTGCTTGCCGCCGCCGGTCTTGCCCTCGCTTTCTAATTCTGAAAAGAGTGAAAGGAGGAGGACCAGCTGCTGGACATTTTGGTAGTTTCTGAGTAAATACGTTTTGATAATCTCGTATCCTGACTAATGTGTTAATCGCGTCGCACGAGTTCGCTGGGGTGGAGCGGAATGACCAGCGGTGGTCGAACAGGCAAAACTTGGAAGATTCGAATTGTGTTGCTGGAATCGTGTCGCGTAGGCGTGCGCAACACTGATGCATGTATATAAACATCAATACAACGGTCTTACTGCATAGGCATAGCCGGCTTCCGGACGCGTGACCAGGGCTCTACGGATGGTGCAAATGTCCCTGTGTCGTCGTCGTTCGAACGATGATCTCTGCCCATCGCACTATACTCCAAGAGACGAGCACGAATCGAGGTGGTATAGACTGCGCCAAGAGGAGTATTCCCCCCTCACGGCTACCAGCAGTAGCTCGCGCCTGGCAAAGTTATTCCCGGCTCCATTCGTGTCATGATGCGCGACCATTGTCAGCTGACTTATCCAGTCGTGCAGTCACTCTGGGTTTGACGGGTAGCTGCAGAACATCAACCGGCCTTGTAGGCCTGCCATAGCTGCTTACATGAAGAGCCGACGAACTTCGCTTATCACAGTACACAAGCTCTCCAGCCACACTACCCGGACGGCAGCTTGCCCGTTTCAAGACCGAGCTGCAGATCGATTTGGTAACTTATCAAATTCGGGCATGATGCGTAAGCATTGTCCACGGTAGGAAAGGCTGGGGATTTCATGCGTCTGATGGCGGTTGGTGCCAGTATAACAAGTTAGAGATCTACACCTCGGGCTGGTCCTTGCCGGTCCTCATACTCGAAAGGAGGTTATTCAGCGGAGCGCGAGCCGTCAAGGGGTTGGCATACGCAATCCCGCCGACGTCCATTACAATCTAGCAGCAATAGCGCGCCGTATAAATGAGAATCATTTCACTAGTCTGCTGTACCTCAAAGCCGTGCAAGCTGCGGACATGGTACACACAGTCGTTATGGTATTGTACAACTTTTACGTGCTTCTATGACGACGTGCCCTCCGGCACCTACGACGCCTTGGATCATAGCCAGTCTGTGGACACAGCCGCGTCTCCCTCGAGCTCGAGCGCCCTTCGCAAAGCCGTCAACCTACCTGCCCTATCCTCCTGTGCCGTGCCGCCTTCCGCGTCGCACTCAAGCTCGGCTGTCCTCAGGTTAGCTCGTTCTCCTCTTCCTCGATCGCAGGGAGCGGTGCACAGCATAGAAGAGGACAAGATATGCTCACCCTTGAGATAGCCAGCCTGGAAATCATGCCATCCCAGGAAGAACATGGCCCAGTACCGCCGCGGCACGTTGCGCATGAGGACCCGGGCGAACCGGCGGAAGTGCTCGCGCGCGAGGTCGCCCCCCTCGCCCGCATCGACGATCTGCACCATGCGGTCGAGCACGCAGCGGTATACGGCGCCGGCGTGGGCGCGGAAGCGCGCTGGATGTTCGGGCGCCGGGCGTCAGCTTTGTTTCTTCCATCAATCGAGGGAGATGCGTTGTGCGGTGCACGACGATCATGGATATAACAGCGGGAGAAAAAAAAAATAGAAAAAAAAAAAAAGAAGAAGGAAAGAAAAAGGGGGCACGCACAGTAGTTCTCCCCACGTTCTTGGAACACGGCCCACCACTTGTTGGCGAGCTCGCGCAGCGCCGCCTCGCATGTGTCGGCCTCGGGTCGCAGCAGCGCCTCGAGGTCAGCCAGGGCTGCGGCCTTGTGCTGCTCGAGGATCGAGTCCTGCTCGCTTTGTGTGAAAGGCATGGTTCGCGTACTACGTGCTCGTCCCCTGTGGGATGGCTCTTGTCAGCCCGTTTCCATGCATGAAAGCACCTAACGAGACTGGCGCCTGTGAGAAGCGCTGATGGAAGAAAAAGGAGGTAGGGGCAGGCTTCAGTATCTTATAACAAAGGCCTAGTCATGCTGGGAGGTTTATGTTAGAAGTAGGACGTAGATAGTGGGACCGTACTTGTGATGTGAGCTATTTGCTTAAGGATGTTTGCTTGCTACCTATTCATTAATCAGTATATTCGTGAACGATAGACTGCCCGGCCACAAGCATGGTGATGTTGGGTATGCAGCGTTCGGTGTCGTAATATTTAAAAGCCTCTATCGCCAGAGGGTAGAGCGGCACATCCAAAAGCATCGAGGCACATTAAGTGATTGCAAGGCTCCTCATGTTTTCGCTTTGGTGGTTATTTGTGCCCTGAGATATTTACCTGATCTCAATTAGCCACGTGAATTCGTGAGAAGATGGGAAAGAGGTTGGAAGTGCCAGCGGCGGAGCATAGGCTTTGTGAGAATCGCGGCCCAACAGAACCGCCCTGTGGATGGGAAAGGGGGAGGTAGTATATGATTCCCGGTACCGGACCTTTTCAGAGTGTTGCTATCTTCGCTTTCAAGTATTTACCAAGCAAAGAAGGACATGCTACTCTCCGAAATCGGATTTCTATGTATATGTACTTTGTGAGAGATTCATCAGTTTCGTTCACAGCCTGTCGTGGTAACTTGTGAGTCGGAAGTTACTGTGAAAGCGTAAACTAGAGTTGATTCTGTGCGTGTCGTTTCCAATCACTACATGTCTATCGAAACCACGGAACTTGTATTCATCAACTGTTGGAATCAAGTCTAGGGTTATGGCAAGTCACGCCTGGTCATGCCCTGTTCACACGTTGTTGAATAGTGCATAGTTGATTACGCAACTTTGTAGTAGTTGGTAGAACAGGGACCCAGTTAAATGTGTGGCATCTGCAGCCGTAATTCACACGCCAATCAAGCATTCACGGTCGATGTCAGACCATTGAAAGCACTCTTCTCTACGTTGCCAAGTCCGACCCGAACGGCAAGAGCTGACGACTGACTGATTTCCTTACAACAGACACCACGCTTGCCCACCTGGGTAGCCCTGGACAACTGTTTACCCACGTTTGCTGGCTCTTTGATGGTTGTGTTAGGCGACTTGTTCACGCCTAGAACCGAAAAGGAGGAATAAATATACACTTGTTGGAATTTTGAAGGCCCCCTCGATCTATGCGTGGGCAGATAACCTCTACTATGGTATGATATGCTATACAGTGAACTCGCCACATCCGCTCGTACAAAATGACCCCCTCGTATGCTGACACCCCTATGTATGACGACCCCCGACGCCGAGCAATGCAAATGATGGTCCGGGTATCTAATCCAATGCACCGTCCCTAGATTATTAAAGTTTGGCTTTAACAGCCTGTGGCTTTCCCTCCTCGGACACGACCACAACCACGACACAGATGTCGTCTACCTTGCCACCATGCCAGTCCTCCTGTGGGTAGTACTTTTGTACCTCCTTGGCAAAGGGCCCGTCGATCCTCTGGTTGAGACTCAAGGCCTTGGCAGTCAGTGCAATCTCGAGGGCAATTGCGCCCTGGAGAGTCATGGGACGCTGGGCCGAGTCGTCGGCCTGTGTGAACGGTGCCAGGTTGTCGATGACACGAATTCCTCCGTCTGACGATTTCCAGGCACCACAACTGGTCATGATGCGGCTCGCAATCTTCAAGATATCTTGGTTGAAAACGTTGTCCCACAGCCCATCGCTGGCAAAGACCAGAATATCGCCATGCTTGAGGTTGTGTGTGGTAACATCGGCGTCCTTGGGATAGTCGCATAGTTGAGCGCCGCCGAAAGCTGCGGCGCGGGCCAGCATGCTCTCCGGGACGACGGAGAGTTGATAGGGCGTGTTGAAGGCGTGGGTCTGTGGTTCGGTGTAACTGTTGACGGCGTTCAGGCGCAGCTGGATGAAGCCGGAATCGCCCAAGTTTGCGATCTCGAGTTTGCCATCCTCAGACGCAATGGCCACACAGGCGGTGCTCCCCCCGGCAGGTATGCTCTTGTCGCTGCAAACATCGTCGTAACCCTTCTGCATCAGCGCCCTGGCCTTCAGCAGGGGGCTGACGCCGGGCTTGTGCTCGTAGGCGGCCAGGGCCATGTAGTCGCAGAAGCTGTGGGAGAAGTCGGCAGGATCGACGCCACTCTCCTCCCATCCGCCAACACCATCTGCCACGCCGAGGGCAACGGCGTTGGTGTCGCCGACGCGAGCTATGAAGAAGGCATCCTGACCGCTGGCGGGCCGTTTCGACTTGGGGCGCTTGATCTGTGGCTGGATGCGGTTATACGGGTTGAAGTGGAACAGGTCGGAGTTCGGGTTGAGGCGCTTGTGCTTGCTCGCATAGGAGGCAGCGGCATGATAGGTGAACTTGCGCGCGGGCGGTGGTTGTGTGTCTTGCGACGGCATATCAGCGTGCGCTGCTGAGAATGCCCGGGTGTGATGTAATGATGATGATGGCGGCGCGGCGGGACGGAACAGGGCCAGGAACGGGCGGTACGAGACTACTGGATCAGGGCCAGTCAGCATGGCAGACGCCCGGTGGGCAGGAGGCAATACGTACGCTGGTCAGACAGCCTCTTCCGGGGCAGTACAAGCCGCGGGAGTGTTGTGGCCATTGCTGGGGACGACGATGTTCGGATGGGGATAACGGAGACCCCAAGGACTGATCATCTAGGCATATTGCAGGAGACGGCGCGTTAGGGGAGAGAGGCTGGTGCGAGACGATGCGGTAGCTTTGCGCAAAGGATCTCCTGGCCAGCTAAGGATCAATTGGCAGATGTGTCGACGCAGAAGGGTGATGTGTATGTACTCAGGGATGGAAAAGGGACAGAAAAAAAAAGTTACGTAGAGCTAAGCTGTACTTGCAGAACTGCGCAGTACGGTAGAGTCAGTACCGCACAGTCGGTACCTGGTGAGAGTTGCAGTGCAGCACAGCTCTCAGCACCAGGTCCATACAACAGGGGAGCGCGCTATCTTATCGCACCCACTAGCAACTGCAGTCAGTGGCTGTACGGGACCATGTACTGTACGTAATAGCCCTTTGGATTCCTCTTTTTTTTTTCCCTGTTTTTACTGGGCATGGTTGGTTACCATAGCACATTTGACATGGCTGCCTCCCCCGATTTCTGGGCCTTCTGGCTTGTCGCGGTCGTGTCCAATTTTCCCGCGACCTACCTATGGTACCCGACTTACACTGGACTGGACCCGGTGCTTTCCGACAGGGACCCATTTCGTCCAGTTCCCGGGCGAGGTGCACCTCGTAGTGGCTGGGGACGGGGGCGCCCACTGGGGGGGTGGCCTGCGTGGATCGGGGCCAAGTAGCACACTGAGGGCGGCCGACCGCCCGCCAGCTGAGCGGCAACTGGTCGCGTGCATTAGTGGACCGGGTATGGGCTGCTTAGGAAGAGGCGGGCGCTGATTGGCCGGCCGCATTACCGAGGACCAGCACAACCCCCGTGCGCCTTGGTGCCGTTCGGGTCGGATCCTGGGCGGACAGACGCCTCCAGAGTCGATGATGATTTCGACATCTGAACATCCTCACTCCCAATTGCCACCACCCTCAGGAGTCGGCCTAGAACGAACCTTATCGGGGCATCTGGTTCTGCTTGCCTGAGCTGCTGGACTCGCTCTCATCCTGATACATCTCTCCGGTTCCCTCGCCTGCAACACCCTCTGCCCAGCGTCCCCGGGAAAAAAAGAGGCTCGTCGATAATAGACGCTTGATCGCCCGCAATGGCAGCTCTCCGCTCTTCCTCGTCGCGGCTCCTCGCCGCCGCCGCCCGCCCGGCCTTCAAGCCCCAGGCCGTCTTCGCGCGCTCCATGGCCTCGGTCGGCGATGCCACCGTCAACGCCAACCCCAAGGGCGCCTCCGACTCCCGCATGAAGTCCTTCCAGATCTACCGCTGGAACCCCGACGCGCCCACCGAGAAGCCCCGGATGCAGACCTACACCCTCGACCTCAACAAGACCGGCCCCATGGTGCTCGACGCCCTCGTCCGCATCAAGAACGAGATCGACCCCACCCTGACCTTCCGCCGAAGCTGCCGTGAGGGCATCTGCGGCAGCTGCGCCATGAACATCAACGGCACCAACACCCTCGCCTGCCTCTGCCGCATCCCCACCGAGACCGACAAGGAGATGAAGATCTATCCTCTGCCGCACACCTACGTCGTCAAGGACCTCGTGCCCGACTTGACCCAGTTCTACAAGCAGTACAAGTCCATCAAGCCCTACCTGCAGAGGGACACTCCCGCGCCCGACGTATGTTATGTTTTTTTCTCTTCCCTGCCCTTCGGCTTCTATATTGGCGTAGTCGCACCGGTATACTAACTTCCCTCGCAGGGCAAGGAATACCGCCAGAGCAAGGCAGACCGCAAGAAGCTCGACGGTCTCTACGAATGTATCCTGTGCGCCTGCTGCTCGACCTCGTGCCCCTCGTACTGGTGGAACTCGGAGGAGTACCTCGGCCCTGCCATCCTCCTCCAGTCCTACCGCTGGCTGATCGACTCGCGTGACGAGCGCAAGTCCGAGCGCAAGGCTGCCCTTGACAACTCCATGAGCCTGTACCGATGCCACACCATCCTGAACTGCACGAGGACCTGCCCCAAGGGTCTGAACCCTGGTCTGGCCATTGCCGAGATCAAGAAGGAGATGGCCTTCTAAGCAGGGTTAATACTTGGTGGTGAGCAGCAGGAAAATGGGTGAGATTAGGCGTGGGGTGATGCGGGTCGGATGGGAGGGAGTCAGAAGAGAGACCAACTGTACAAATTTCTACGAGTTACGGTTTGCCCCTGGAATTATGTCCAGGATGGCTGTACGTCAGTCGCCGTGTTCCTTTGTTTGAGCATGGTTGGAGTTCTATGTCACAATTAAGTAAGAACTATTCCAAGTTGAGGGCTTCAATTTCGGTACATGTGATCTGCTGAGAGTGTGTGTGTGTTGATGAGCAAGTGAAAGAGCGAACATCGGCCGGTCTGCTTTCGGCGATCAAAGCACAGAAACCCCCCAAATCCAGTGGAAACCCCTTTCTTGTCGACCACGACGATTTGACTTTTTGATCTTTACTCAAATATCCACCAGCTTTTCAACCTCCTCGACCTCCAAGGCCTGATGCGCCTGCTTCTCCTTCTCTTTCGTGTGCCGGTCGAGCTGCGCCTGTACGACCTCCAAGGCCCGCTGGTCCTCGAGCTCCGCCTCCTGCAGCCGTCTCTCCAGCGTCTGCTCGCCGACGTAGTACTCGGATCCGTCGTCACTCGCCCCCTCGGGCTCCGGCTCCGCTTGCGCCACGTGCTTCTCGCGCTTCAGGCGGCCACGGTCCTTGTCCTTCCCCTTCGCCCTCTGCTGCTCTTCTCCGCCCCTTTCTCCGTCCCGGTCCCGGTCCCGGTCCCGTAGCTCGCCCTGTCGCGCGGCCTTGACCCGCGCCTCGAACAGCATCTCCAGCCGCTCGCGGATCTCGATCAGGTCCTCCTCCGTGACCGACATGCCGTGGAAGCGGCCGTGGCCAGTGCCCAGGGCTAGCCCGGGGTTGCTTGTGGTGTTGATCACGGTGGTGGCACCGGCGCCGGGGGGCCAGTAGCCGCTGCCCGCGAGCGAGAACTCGACGCCGGCCTTGTACCAGACGGGGAAGTCGGCGAGGCCAACCTCGCGCAGACCCGCGCGCGACGCCGGCATCTCGTGCTGGTACTTGCACACGGGACCCCACTTGCACTTGCCGTGGTGGCACCAGTGCCGGCAGAATATGCTCGACGTGCCGTTGTTGTGGGTGCCCTTGCCGCCCGGACCGGAGGAGGGGGCGGCTGCAGCGGCGTTTCTGGTGTCGATCGCGCCTGCACTGCCACAGTAGCGATGCTGGCCAGAACGGTACGAAGGCGCCATTGTGGCGGCCTCGTCAGTGTGGGCTGGGAAGCTCGACAACAGTCTCGAGGCCGGGTGCGAGGGCGGGGAAATAGGGCCACTGGGGACGCCGTAATGATGATGAGGAGCAGCATAGAGATGTGCAGGGGTTGAGGGACCAGGGCGAGGCGAAGAGGGAAAGCGAGAACGAGTGGTGGTCAGATGCTGGCTGCTGTCGCGGCCATCGAGGGGAGAAGACGTCGTCTCCTTCCCGGAGGTGACGGCATTGCCATTCTGGCTTCTCTTGGTGGTGCTGGTGGTCTTGCCTCGTACAGGAGGATCCATTTGGTTCGCCTTTTCTTCGATGCTGTCCCCTGATGCCTTGGAAGACGAGGACGAGGGCGGGCGGAAGGGTCGGCCGCTGTCGTCACCACTGCCGTTGCTGCTGGGGGTGCTGGGCACACTGGGCGGCGTACAGTCCCTATTCTTGCGGTGTCGACCGACTTTGCTGCTGCTCGGGTCCAGAGTATTGTTCGACTTTGTGCTCGTAGCCTTGGTGGTAGAAGTACGCTGCAGATTGAAATCCCCGTGCGTCGTAATGGTACTCGAAGTTGAGCCGGGATGCTGGCACTCACGCCGCCCCTGGTGCTGGACGCCCGACGAGCTCCCGATAGTAGACATGGTTGGGGCAGCGGTGGCAATAGAGGTCATGATTTCCCGGGTGATATGAACTTCATAGCAATCAAAGTCCTTGTGGTACTCGCCCAGGTTCCGCAGGCCACGCATCTGGTCCACGCCCAGCTCACGCGGCACCGACACCACCTCGAGCCAAGTTGGTAGCTGATCCACAGGAATAAGGGGCACCATGGGACCTTTGATGGTTACGGTACCCGACGCCGTGTGCTTCGTGATATCTGGGCGCACGATGAAGTACTGCGGTAGAGACTCCTCGAACGGGAAAGAGGCTGGTGAATCCGGCTTGGAGACATTGCGCTCTCGGCCTGCTCTGGTGTAGCTGTAGCTGGGCATTATGACGGCTGGGGGGCAAGCCGCCTGCTGCTCTCAGCCCTCGAATATCCGTGGGATCAAAGGGCAAGCAGAAGAATTGGAAAATCCTCAGAATCAGGACAGAGAAGTGACTATTACCCAGTATTCGAGTCGAATGGCGCAGTGACTCCAGAGTTTCGTGATCAAGGCAACAAAAATATCATGGGATTCCACCGTTGGGAAAGTGTATCCAGTCTCCGCAAAGCTCGGCACGGGGACCTCGTCAAATCTATGTACGTCTCTTCTCTAGCCCATTGCGTTTTGTGATCGTTTGGGTGCTCTGCACCCCTGCTCCACTCTCGTGACCTCTTCAGTTTGCATGTCTCGCATTATTGGCACTGAAGCCGCTTGCCTAGCAAATGAAGTGCTACTATCCCGTTTGCAACCACTGCTTGTCGATTGGATTTGTCAAATGGCGGTGGACTAACGAAGAAACACACTAGTGAGGCCTGCTTTCTCGCTGGTCGTTTTTGTTCTTCAGGCAGCAAAGCAAGTCGGATCGATGATGTCGACTCCGGATGGAGAGAGGAAGTGGTCAGGCCCGTGAGGTTTGTAAGTGGCAAGCACAGGTATTCTATAATGCGTCCTTTCGTATCTCCACACGAACTTTGGCTTCTAGCCCATCGACGCAGAAGCCTAGCTGCCGTGGCCCGTCCTGCAGCTCAGCCTCCCGCTTGACCCATCTTCCAGCCCTTTTCCCGGACTGCGAGGTTGCATCTGGTGTGTCAGTGTCGGGTTCTCGCAGGTCCTCCTCGTCGCTGCTGTCTTCCACCTCGTCGTCAAATCCTGCTACTGGGTCCCATTCGCCGGTTTCCCATATCAAGCGCAAACTGAGTGGGTCTTGCGCGAACAGCTTGCCAGCTATACCTTTGACTCTGTAGATATCAAAGCTTTTGGGGATTCTCGCCGTCTTTTCGAGTAATTCTCCACCGTCCGTGGGATGAAACGCAAACTGAACAGCCACCAATCTGGCCTCCAGGAATGCCGGGTTGATTTCCTTCGTGCGGTTTACCACTGGTGGCCCATATAGTTCAACCAATTCTTCATAACGCTTGTGGTTTTGGATCACCTCGGCCTCCTCACTCTTAGGTACTGCCGCCAAATGCTTTCCAATCCGTGCCAGGTAAAACATCTCTGCATCTTGCCGGTCGTTGTTTGTGATGGTGCCAAAATTCAGAACTTTGAGCCCGGCCAGACGCCCAACAGTTATCATGTATGCTTCCTCTGTGATTGTCTTGGACTGTGCGGAGTGGTCCGGATCTGGGTTATCGTAAACAGGGTTGTGTGTGAATCGCAAATGCGTGAGGCCCGGAAAAGAGTCCGGCAGACCATCGACGAAAGACCAAGATGAAACCTTGTTGTATGATATGTCCAGGTACTGTAAGCTCGAGGGAAAGACTGGTGGGTTTCCCGAGCTGTCAGAAGTTATGGAGCAGATATTATTTCCTTTCAGATGTAAATTCCGTAGTGCCTTCAACCCCGAGAGGCTTCTAATGTCCGAGAACGCTATGAACTCATTGAATTCGAGGTTTAAAGACAGCAGTGTTGACGACAGAGAGAGCAATGGCGTTACAGGCAAGGACGACAACTGATTGGCATCAGCGGACAATGTTGCCAATGCGGGAAATTTGGATGCCACATGGCATAATTCTTCCCAGCTCAGAAGGGTTTCTTCAAGTCCGAGATCGCGGACGTCCTTGAAAACTGATGGGGCGTTCTCAAGCCCATCATCTTGAAGGATGCGCTGGAAACGGTTTCCACTATGTTATGTTAGCTCCCTAAGAAGGATTATTGCCTGACCTTGGGGATTATCTTACTTCAGCCGTAAGTTACGCAGCTCCGGCAGTTCGGAACATATCTGCACAACAATTCCGAGTTTTGTGAACAGGTTTCGACTGAGCTCGAGCTGGATGACCTTGGGGCAGGTTTGAGCAATTGGCTCATCGCCCTCGGCGTAAGGAAAAGCGACGCGGGAGCCGTCCAGGATGACGAACTTCAGCTCCGCCAATTCCGCCTGCTTGCGCCGGATCTTTTCAAACCCAACCTCCTCTGCGATCTTGCCAGAAAACCTGATGTGGGCGCTGGCTGCCGATACGTCGCCGGTGTACTTGTCCCGCAGAGCTGCGATGAAGCTCCGCGCGGGCTCCGCGGTGCGGCTAGGCCTCACGAACGACGCAGCGGTGGGTGATTTCGATTTACCTGCTGCTTGTCAATTACAAACGCGTCGGGGCGGTTTACTGTTCACTCACATGAAAAGTAGCGCGTCCCTTTGTGAGAGCCATCATGTTTCCCTCGTGTCGCGTCGTCCCATTCCACGCCGATCCACGACCCCGAAGTGCCGGCAACCTCTCCGACATAGCGGACGGTGCAGATGGCCCCATCGTAGGACCGACGTTCGCCGATCTCTATGTCCGTCATGGTGTCGCTATCTTGCAAGATTCGGGTCCATGCCACGTTTTTTGACGGCGTGCTTGGTCCTGTTTTGAGGACGTTTGGTGGTAAAGAGGTTTTCGGCGCACTACGTGCATCAGGCACCCGAAATTTCGGGGACAGGCTTTACATTGAGCGTGGATCGTTTGGTGACACAGCAGGCCAGGCTCTCCCAAAACGCACGGTTTTTGACAGAGCGGTTTGAAAAACAACGCACATAGCTTCGCATTGAATGAAGGGCGTAATTTACAGAACTAGGCAACGCTTGCTACGTAATCGCGATCATGGCTCACAACTTGGACTTGGCTTCACCGACAACCTTCATCAATGCCCGCCCATTGCTCAGACACACCTTACCACCCTCAACGCTGGTAGCGAACCTGATCTCTTCCCAGCCGTCCTTGATCTCGCCCGTCTTCCAAACTTGTGTTACAAGCTTGTCGCCAGGCTTTACAGGGCTTGCGAACCGCGCCTGGAATTCCTTGATGTTCTTGGGGTCGCTTCCACCAAGCTTTTGCAACAAACCATGAGCAGTGGAGTTGAATGAGTAAAGACCGTGGATGATAGTGCCTCCGAAGCCCATCTTCTTGCCGGGCTCTGGGTGGGCGTGCAGCGGGTTGTAGTCGCCATTCAGTCTGTACAACAGAGCAGTCTCCTGCGTGGTCTGGTCCTCAAAAACGACATCGGGTTGCTTGCCCTTTGGCGGAGGAAAGTTTTCGGTCGCAGGGCCCTTGGGACCTCCCCAGTTGCCCTGCGCAACGAAGAACGCGCTGCCAATTGCCCTCGAGTAGATCTCGCCACTGCCCACATCCACCAGGTCGGTCTGTGTCTCGACCACAGAGCCTGGCCGGCCCTTGTCATAGACACCAACGACCTTGGTACGGATCTCGAACTTCTTGCCGGCTGAGGTCGGGGGGAGGGGCTTCAGAAATTGGACTAGTCGCTGGCCGTCCACAACTCTGCGGGAATCGAAGTCAGGCACACCAGGGATCTTGACTGCCTTCTGGGCGGCATAGAAGTCAATGACCTCTTGAGAGTCGTTCTTGAACGCTGGTATGGGTTAATCGAGAACCCCGTGACAAGGGCAAGCTAAGGACTTGGGGTGGCTTACGGAGAATGATGGGATATGTCGGAAAGACGGCGAAGTTAGGATCCAGCTCCTGTTTGACTGTCAGCGTCTGTGCTCGTGGGTTCCCAGAGAGTTTGACACACGTAGAGAAAGTGAAGCTCGTCCGCAGTGCAGCCAATGCTGTTGGCGAAGAGGAGAGCATCACGCTTCAGCCAGGTCACCTCCCTGGCGGGATATTCAAAACCAACTCCAGGGCCAGCCATGTTGAATGAGTTTCACAATGAGATAGCTTAAGGGCTGTTGGGCGAGGACTACACAGCAGTTACAGAGCTTATAGGGTACAGGATTGGGAGATTTATATTGTGCAAGCGCAACAGAGGCTGGCTACAAGAACCGCGGATGACAACCGCTTTTCTACTGCGCCCCTCTGCCGAGGTTCGAATGTGGAGAAGAGCTGTCTGTCCCTCACCAGCTTCCCCAGATGCATCGCGGACCCCTGTCATATACGACCCTAGTCGACGGGGTAGCTAGACTGACGTTGGTCAATCGATATCCACCACCATCACGAAGTAAAGAAACAGCCTGTGTTTGATACAAAATCTTGATGTTTAGACCAGGAGTTGTTTGTTGGTGAGTGTAGAAAGTTGAATATTGAAATAGCGATCTTACCAGCTCGCTGTCCTTATAATTCGTATTTGGTGCTTCCCGCAGGTATATATCCCAACCTGGGGCATCTTGTGAAAGCTGGAGTGCAATCCCCAGTATCCCGCCTTGATGTTGGTTGCTCGACGGCCTGCAATCCGGTCTGGATGAAATTGTACCTCTGGAAAATCCATTGTAGGCCGGGCAACGCGTTATCCTCAGTGCCTGCCGAAGTATTTACAGCATTGACGGCACATCATCGGCAGTTGCCTGGGACTGAGATGTGGTGCTAGGCGGCTCTACCATTTTAACTCACCTTCATACAAGCACCGATAAGAACCTCTCCACGCAACCTACCATCCATAATTTTCTGGGTTCCGAGCCTCTCGTTTCTCGAAACCCTGCACGAGGGTCTCGTCTTTTACCCCTCACCCACAGCGATGAAAGGAATCGAAGAGCCATCCACCAAGCATGGTGTGCCGCCCGAGGTCACATAGGGTGTTGATTACGGAGCGGCACAGCCGTTGGCTCAAGCGGGCTCGCAGGGGAAAGACATTGATCCCCAGGACGGTTCTCCAGACAGCCGCCCAGATGCCTACATTCACCTTGGGCCGCAGGATCCTGGGAAATCCTGGAAGAGCATTTCTGACCGCACCACCAAGTTGGTCAAACGGAGACTGAATGTGGACCGTGGACTGGCAGATGCTGAGCAAAGGAGGGATGGAAAAGCGCCGCACTTGAAGGAAGAATTTCTAGCAAGAGATGAGAGAGTCTCAGCGGAAGAGCAACGGCACCTTCGCAGCTTAGATGGCAGGCTCAACCAGCTGGTCTCTCAATCTCTTGCTGGCCTTCGCGATTCTGATGCTGGTGACATCGACTTTGCCAAGCAGCATCTTGCAGCATTCAAGGCTCATTTACGCGCTCATAACAAACTCAATGTTGAGTCTACTCAAGGTCCAGGCGCAGTCGCAGACAATCGTCGTGATGCTGCAACCAAAAGCAGCCCTCAACCCAACAAGAGGCTGAAATGTCCTGGGTTATCTCCCAAACCGTCTACTAGGCTTCTTCAACTCAAGCGCAAATGCCACAAGCTGATTGAAGCACGCAATACACTGAGTAGGGATTTGCTAGAGGAAGCAATGCGCCGAGATGTGAGTATCGAGAGCTTGCAGTTGGAAGGGCGCCTTTTGAGAAGGGATGAGGGCCTCAAAACGCGCGAAGCACAGCATCTGGAACAGATCACTAGAAAGTACGAGGACGCCAAGGACTGTCTCGGCGCATTCCCTACCAAAGATACCATACGTCATTTCAACAAGGCGGAAAGACTTCTCGGACGTTTCAAGACACATCTCGATAAGGCGCATAGAAGACCGTTCGGTGAGACAGATGGCTCTGCGCTTTCAGACCAGAGCGAGTCTGCGCCATCCACCTACTACGTCGACACTAGAGGCACCAGCGTTCCAACTCAGGAAGGCTTACGAGGCGAGGAGAGCCAAGCATTGCCCCTCTTGGCCACCAGAAAGTTAATCGTAACAAAGACATGGAAGTTGATGAAAAGACGCGATAAACTCGATGAGCAGTTACTGGAAGCAGCTCAGAAGGAGACCATCGATCAGCCCACTTATGACCTACGCGACAACATTCTTCGACTTCGGGATCACCTGTGGAAATGCGAACAGAAGCATCTGACACACTTATCCTCGAAGCACCGCCGGGCTCGACGTCGAATAGCCAAGTACAATCGTCTCATTGATATCAGAGATGAATACCGACTTCGGAGAGCACTCACTCTATTTAAGGCACATCTAGGTCCGTACTGGAAGTTCAACGAGCCTGACGAACAGTATCTCGAATCTAGCCCGGAAGTCGATGATGCAGATACGAAACAACTGTCTAGGCTGGAGTCTGGCTCCGAACCGTCGGGAAGAAAACGAAAGGCTACCTCTTCTGATGGAAAGTCGGTGAAAAGACTACAGGTCGATGATTTGTTCCATGTATCTGGAAGAGGCGATACAGCATCAAACAGCCAGCCGATGGATGATGAAGGCAAGCTAGAGTTTTCTTCCCGAGTTCCAGTTGAGGTTCGAACTCCGCCGTCAGAGGAGACATCGGAGGACCGTCTTAGGCTTGGTCATCTCGTCGCTCCTCATCTCGACGATGCCACAGTCGTATACGATCGTCCAGGTGCAAAGGGAGCCTCTGAATGTGATTACCTCATGAGTGGAGGCATTTTGACGGTCCCCCTTCTAATGCTAATGGCCTCTTCGTCCCCGGTAAGAACAGCTGAAGTCGATATAAGCGGTGCAGGAGACACTGTGGCAACTGCAAGGCCTAAGGAGGAAAAGTTTCCGAAAAATCGTCCCTCGGAGGAATCGTCATTATCACCATCCTTTGGGATACACTGTCACGATCTCCCCATGAATGCTCAATCCTCAGACAGCGCCAGAGCAATTACCAGGAAGTCGGCATGTTCTCTCCCGGGCAACAACAAGAACTGCTCAGGCCGTCCATTGGGAAATCAGGACTCCCCTACACTGAAAACATCCAAGGCCAAACGTCTCATTCGTATGAAGCAGTCGACGCCTCTCAACAAGACTCAACTAACACCAAAGTTGATGGGTCTTGTTCATCCAACACCCATTGAAGGACCAAGACCACCGGGATCGAGATCCATAAGAATCAACGGACCTGTTCAGTTATACAACTGTCTAAACCCACCGAATGATGCAGAAAGGCCCCAAGGATATTCCAGGGGCTCAAGCAGAACCACTTCCGAGAAACAGGCTTCTCAATCTCGTCCAGCTTCACCATGGATTGGCCGGAGCACGACACCCATCCCACCTCCCGAGATCCCTCGAAGCCATCTCTTGCCTGAGAACTCAGGACAAACCACCTTATCGGCGCCTCCACCAGTGACGACGTCTGTACCGTTGCATCTCTCTCCCCCTGGACCAATGACGGATGTGTCAAAGAAGAGGAAGAAGAAGGAAAGGAAAAGCCTAGAAAAGTTGTCCAATGGCAAGAAGCCTACTATTGTTGCCGCTGCCAATTTGGTTGAATTGGCTCAATCTGGAAGTCATAGTGGTCTGACTGACGAGGACCGCAAGGCTCTTGAAAGTGAGGCAAAGCGATGGAGGAACATGCTGAACTTGTAGGAGGCTCTGCGTATAGCAAGATATCCAGGGCTGAAGTCTTGGCAAGACTCATATGTCCTATAGCAAGATGCTTTTGCTATTATGTGCTTGTCAGGCTTTGGACATACACAGTATCGGATGTAATCTCTACATCAGTTGAGGTCGATACGGATGCCACTCTACCTACTGTTGCTTTCGTTGTGGCTGCTGCTCGTCAGGTTCACGTGCTTCTTTCTGAGGCGTTGAGGAAGTCAGGAGCGGCATGGATCCATTGATTGCGGCCATGAGTATATTAGACTGTACAGTAAAAGTGCAAATACAGATTCGTATCTGTGACTTCTCAAGCGACGTCGCGATCAATTGCAGCGAGGTTGGGGTGCTTCGTCCCACGTGCTAGCCCGAAATAAGTCGTGGCGTTACGGAAAACCTTCGCATTTTGACAAAAATGGTTTCGCATCTTTGACTGAGACTTATAACTACAAGTATTGTCAAAGCGAGTAACAAGAATGACAGCATAATCAGACACTTGCATTTGCAGCCATATCAGAGGTAGGTAGGTTCGAAGAGACCGATGACGGAGCAAGTATCGTGGTTCCACACCCTTCGGGTACATCTCGCCGATGATATCCCTATCTGACTCGTCCACACTAAGCCCGAATGTCGCTGTGGACTTGCTGTGCCCCCAGTCACGGCTCGCTGATTCCGCGGGGTAAAAGCCGCCGAAGGCCCACTCAGGTCCAAATAAAAAGTCTCATGATTTGCCAATGAGATCATCCTCATATCTCATCAAGGAATCTAGCCGGCGTGAGCGAAGATGGCGGACAAGTTAATAAGCGCAGAGGAAGGTTGGTAGTCGACATCGTGTTGCCCGGCGCTTTCGAGGCCCATTGCGCTAACCAAGTTGCAGTTGTGAAGCACAACACCCCAGATAGCTGCTGGGTGGTGCTGTACGGCCATGTATACGACGTGACGGATTTTCTGTCCTCCCATCCTGGAGGCTCGAAGGTTATTTTGCAGCTAGCAGGTAGAGATGCCACCGAGGAGTATGATCCTATTCACCCCCCGGGGACCCTGGAGGAGAACCTTAAGCCAGAAGCGAAGCTTGGGAAGATAGATCCTCAGACTCTTGTCAACACCACCAAGCCAGCAGCGAAGGAGGAGAGAAAGCCAGAAGAGGAACCTCCACTGGAGAGTCTCCTGAACCTCGACGAGATTGAGGAATTGGCCCACAAGAAAATTCCACAGAAGGCCTGGGCCTACTACTATTCATCCAGTGACGATAAGTTCTCTAAGGGCTACAACAACCAAGTCTACCGGAATATCTTGCTGAGGCCAAGGGTCTTCCTGGACTGCACGAAATGCGATTCGTCCACAACACTGCTTGGCCATAAGGTCGGCTTGCCATTGTTCGTGGCGCCAGCTGCAATGGCGAGGTTAGGACATCCCGACGGTGAAGCAGGTATCGCGCGAGCAGCCAGCAAATTTGGGGCAATGCAAATCATATCAAACAATGCATCAATGACCCCGGAGCAGATTGTGGCGGACGCACAACCAGGACAGGTGTTTGGTTGGCAGCTTTACGTGCAGAACGATCGCAAGAAGAGCGAGGCGATGTTGGCACGAATCAACAAGATGTCAGACAAGTTCAAGTTCATCTGCCTGACTCTGGACGCCCCAGTTCCAGGAAAACGCGAGCTCGACGAAAAACAGAATTTCCTCAACGCGACACCCGTCGCGGCGGCGGCGAAGACCGCGGACGAGCCGAGTCGACCTGGCGGAGGAGGAGTCGGCCAGCAACTATTCTGGGGCACGGCGGCCGACCTGACATGGAAGATCACGTTGCCGTGGTTAGCGAAACACACCAAATTGCCCATTGTCCTGAAGGGCCTGCAGACTCATGAGGATGCGTATATCGCTGCGAAGTATGCTCCTCAAGTCAAGGCAGTCATTCTGTCTAACCACGGCGGTCGAGCCCTTGATACAGCGCCGCCAGCGATTCACACCCTCCTTGAGATCAGGAAGTACTGTCCCGAGGTCCTGGATAAGATTGAGGTATGGGTGGACGGCGGTATTAAGCGCGGCACAGACATAGTGAAAGCGCTGTGCCTAGGCGCCAAAGGCGTAGGCGTCGGCAGGGCTGCTCTCTTCGGATTAGGCGCTGGAGGCCAGCAAGGAGTCGAGCGGACGTTCGAAAGTAAGTCACATGTCAAAATGCGCGCCAGTCAAGTCTTGGGTGCTAACAATATGCGACAGTCCTGAAGGGCGAGATGGAAACCTGCATGAGGCTTCTCGGCGCACCAGATGTCAGTGCGCTTGGCCCACGCAATGTAAGTGCTTTTGTGAAAAAGAGCCCCCCGTGGCACGCAGCTAGGCGAACTAACGATCGTCTTGCAGATTAACACTCGGATGGTGGAGAGAGACATATATGATGGAGAAGCGGGATTGGATAGGGATGGCTTGTGGGAACCGAAAGCGAAGTTGTAAACCCGTGGGGTAGGACAACGCTCTGAGAGAGAGAGAGAGAGAGAGAGTGAGAGAGAGAGAGAGAGAGAGGAAAGAGGATATACACTGGGATGAGATGAGATCGACGAGCTACGGCGATGCACCCCTTTGAATAGCGTCAACTCAATACTTTGGTCAATGGTCATCAAGCCACTCGTTGCACTCTCTTATGTAAAGAATGAATGCTGTCAAAGGACCACCTGCCCAATAGATACATTGAGGCTCTTGGCCCTAATGAGCGAGCCGAGCCCAGCGTCACATGCGCTTCACGGGGACAGGCGCGTACGACTTCGCAAGGCTATTATGAACCCGGAGACGCCTCCTTCAAGCCTACTAGGATTCTATTGATTATGACTGTGTGGCTGTTTGAAACAGCCTACCACCCTCACACTATGAAAAAGATCCGGATACGACCATGTGGTGCCACTTTGGTTGGAGCGGGTCTTGGCAGGTTGGTACAAATGGACGCGCGGTCCTCTAGTTTCTTGAGTGTACATAGTATGCATTGGGGGTTACAGATTTCGGGTGGTATACGATAGGTCGGAAGATTTGGGTTGATATTTTGACTGGCCTATTTGGAATGCCATGTTACAGAATAATTGACTGAATATTAAATGTCGTGGCGGTTTCCATACGGCCATGAGACCACTGACTGAGCGGCCCAGACTGCGTGGAACATAGCGCAGTCCAGGGCATCCAAGGTCGCAGCGAATCACAATCGAATCTACTCAAATCTCCGAGGGGCCCTATCGAATCCTCGTACGCGGGTTCGGACCGAGCATGCCAAAGCAGCACCGGCAGACAATGTATCATTACCTACCTGCCAGAGGATTTCAGAGAACGTCTTTGCATATACGACCGCTTCATTCTGTAATTTTCATGCTCACAGAGTGTTTTGCAGAATGAAACTAGACCCCGAGATCTTCGGTTGAGTCTCCTTGGGCTGTGGTCACAATGGCGAGGAAAGTTTAAAGTGTTAAAATGACAACCTCGGGATAGCACCCCATTGAAGCCAAGACGTCCCACTTTGGCGTCCTGTTAGCGGAGGATCAGCAGCTTAAATCCAGATCATGGGGAAATAGGACTTGGCTTCCCCGGTGTGGAGAAGCACACACACACCAGATCCCACTCACTCCGCAATGGCCAAAAGCTTGATCATGCCCGGTAAGCCCGGCTTCTCACTTCCCTTTCCGGGAGCGATAACTTAGCCAACGGTGAAGCAAGTAGATGGCGCTTTTATATCTATACCAAGTCGGCGGGAGGCTGTCAACAGTAGTTGTGAGGCTTATTCCAGAAATGAGGACTGCCTGTCCGTCCTCGACGACGTGTGATATTCCTCGCGATGGTGAAACCTCTTTTACGCAGGATCGGCAGGTTACATATTGCATGTAGACCTGGCCAAGTTGCTGAGGGCCAAACGGCTTGGATCAGACATACAGCTGGCCTGCCTGGACCCTGGATCCTCATTTAACAACGACCTGCATGTAAGCATGTGCTTCTGCGGAAGCCGAGGGAGCGTTGAGATTGGATCCTGATCCTGGGGAAATTGGCAAGGTCCCCTGGCCCGTCCGGCCCATCGTTGCGGGGATTCGCTCGGCCCAGCCGAAAAGGGAACTGCATCCGGTCGCCTGCTCGCCAGTCCGTCGAGCTTGGAGTGGTCGAATTTCGACTATGCAGCTCGATGGGGCAAAGTGTCGAGAGACCACGGCGACTGATTCGACGCTGCGGCAGAGATCTGTTGACAGGGCGGGTTGGGTGTGTGTGTGGTGCCTGGTCGGCATGCCTTGCCTCCAGATCAACTTCGCCTGGATCTCTCGCCCTCTGGGCCTCTGGGCCTCTGGGTCTCTGGGTGGTGGCACCATGGCACAGGTGCTTATACGGATTGAGCCACCGGCCCTTCGGGTCATGGGATGGATGATGGTCCCCCTCCGGATTGCACATGCCAGAACTGCAGTCTGCTCGCCGGTACAAAGTAGTCCTGACCTCCTCTACCGCGTCACCGGGACTGTACCTCTCTGAGACCTGGTTGTGACGTCGTATTCACACGTCGTGGACACCCAGTCTGCAGATAATCGAGTCTCAACAACGCCTCACTCGACCACGGCGATCCCAAAGACCTCACGTTCACAGCAGCAGCATGTCGGAAACCACATATGGCTCCGCGCCCAAGTCCAAGGCCAGAGGTGGCCATTGCAAGAGGTTCTGGTGGGTCTACCTCTTGGTCCTGATTGTCATCATCGTTATTGTCGTGCCATGCATGTAAGTCAAAGCCTACGGGGAGTCCTCTATATTCCGCCTGCGGCTAATACTGCTCGCTCTGCGCAGAATTCTGGTTGCCGTTCCCAAGATGGCGCAGCAGAAGGTGGACGCCGCCCATCTGTCCATCGAGGGCATCACCATTTCCCAAAGCGAGACAAACTCACTCAACATGGCCATCAACTCGACCATCACGACTGATGGGAGTGCCCACGCAAAGATAGCAGCCTTCAGTGGTACGATGTGGCTCCTGGACCACGATCCGCCCTTGGCCTTCGCCACTGTCGACTTTCCGGAGGTGTCCTCGGATGCTCTGGTCACGGTCAACACCAGTCAGCACCTACCTATCGAGCATATGGAGGAGCTCACGCTATTCAACCAGTATCTCCTCGCCAAGGAAACAGTCAACGTCAGGGTTCAGGGAGACACGACTATCCGAGTATCCGGCATCGCCCGAGATTACCCAATTACCTTCTCCAAGGACGTCGAGATCGTCGGCTTCAATAACTTTGCAGGCATGAAGGTTGATAATACGTCCGTTTCGCTCTCTACAACGAAAAACTTCAATGCCACTGCAACGATTCCAAATCCCACAATCTGGACAATTGATGTTGTAAGTTGACGGAGAGGAGCCATTAGATAACCTTGTCCTAACAGAAGATGGCAGGGCAATGCATCATTCTATACCTTCTTCAATGGTGCTAACATTGGCAACTCTAACATCACCAACATGGTCCTATATCCAGGCGATAACGTCTTCCCAATTCAGGGAGACATTCAGCAGCTTCCCGTGCTCAAGGCTCTTGAAGGGAAGCCATACTGTGAAAATGGGGGCATCCTCCCCTTTCAGATATCGGGACACACAGTCGTGAACAATGGCCAGCCTATTCCGTGGCTCGCCGACGCCTTGGCTGCCTCGAATCAGAGTGTTACCATCGACATTGGCAGTGCTGTCAAACCTCTTGGTGTTCAGGTTTCATGCCGCAGCAGCAATACTACGTCTTAAGTGACAGCATCATTTGACTTGGTGCATGTGTATCAAAAAGCCCGCGCAGCCTGTTTCAGCGGAGGTATAAACCGGCCGGGTATCATTTAATAGGCTGGGACAATGCTTGAACATGTATAAAGTAGTCTGGGGGGCGTTACTAGAAAAGATATGTGAGACCAAATTACGATCGACTCATGATTTATCCTGTGAAAGACCAAGTTCGTTCATTGTAAATATCACATTGTAGCTGCTGCCATCACACTAGGAGCTTGCGCATTCTCTTTCGAGCAGCATGGCTAACCAGCACATCAAGTTCCCAGAGGGATGCCCCACAAGTTTCCATTCAAACCTTCAAAACTTGATTTAAAAAAAACACTTTTGGTTGCTGTATTGGAGAACAAGTTGCTACCCAGTAACCGGTACAGCTATGGTCTGACAAGTACTATAAAAATCACTCGGAAACACCTATCTTGGTCAAGTAGAAAACTTTGTGGGCTAAAGAACACATGCCCTACTTTTTATGGTAACGGCGTGTCTGCAAAGGGAGCCACAGCCAGACCCTCGGGCCATTTTGCCCCTGACGCAGCGTTGTCGACCAGCAAGCGGATGCGGCTCACCTCTTCAGAACTAAGCTCAATGTTTGCTGCGGCGAAGTTCTCCTCCAGATACTTGATCTTAGTTGTTCTGCGCAGAAGTTAATAATCCCCTTCACTCTTGGATAGACGCCGGAAATTAGGGAGAGTGTGTGACTTACCCCGGGATAGGAAAAATACCATCCCCCTGATGCAGTAGCCAGGCCAGGGCCAGCTGCCCTGTGGTGCACGATTTTGTCTTTGCAATATCCTGCAAGGCAGAAACGATTTCAAGGTTCCTGGGGAAATTCTCTTCTGAGAAGCGCGGGAAGCTGAGGCGAAGGTCGTTCTTGTCAAAGTCCGCACGGCTCTTGATTTGACCAGTCAGTAAACCACGGGAAAGCGGCGAATAGGCCACCACGGCGACGCCCAACTCGCGACACGCGGCTAGAAGCCCGATATTTGGGTCTTCTATGTCGGTTGTGAAGGGGCTGTATTCTATCTGAACCGCCGCGATCGGGTGGATCTTGTGTGCTCGGCGGAGAGTATCTGCGGAGACTTCAGAGAGACCCAAATGACGGATCTTGCCTTGTCTGGCACGTAGAGTTAGCCCCAAAGGATCGCGAGTCGGCTTCAAGGGTTGCAGGTCCCTGTAGGACATACTCTTTGAGCTTGACCATCTCCGCGACAATGTGCTCCACCGGTGTGGAACCATCTAGACGATGTGGATAGTAGAGGTCAATGTAGTCGGTGCCGAGCCGCTTCAGGCTTTTCTGGCAGGCTTCTTGGACATACGCAGCATCTCCACGAAAAGTCCACTCGGCTGGTCCGTTGGGAATGGCTCCAAACTTGGTCGCGAGGAATATGTCAGAACGCTTGCCGGACGTGGCAAACCACTTGCCGAGAAGGTCCTCGGAGTCACCCTGTAAGTGTGAGCCCAAAACAAGGGACGGTCATGGAGTAGGCTGGTTGGGTTTCATACATAGAAATCACTACTGTCCCAAAAGGTTTCCCCAATTTCGTGGGCGCGGTCGAATACAGCTAGTCGTTCTTCGTCGGCTAGACGAGGCCCGTATGACAAGGGAGGTTCGATGGAAAGACCCATTGTTCCGAACCCTATGCGAGGGACCATTGGTCCATCTTTACCAAGTTGACGTCGTGGAATCGGCAACATTGCAAGCAAGCTGGTTGGATAGAGTGAGGTGCTACTGATCAAAGTCGAGAGGAGGACGGTTGAAGCTGAGGCGGAAGATATTCCCTTCGCAGCAAGCACTCAACACCGTCTTATATATCACGGACCTCTGATCTTCAGGACACCATTTCCACTGCTGACAAGGTAGGCCATCGGTGCCGGCGGACTTTGTGTGTGGGCGTAAGAAGCCCGCAATCCGCAAGCTTATCAAACTCCGAGACTTCGAGTTGAGTAAGATGGGACCTTTTGGGCGGCCTCCCAAGACCGCGTTTTGGCCTCATTCATGCCGACATCTATTTTCAGAGTATTCTTGACAAATCTTTTTAAGAAGAAGGAGGAGGAGGAGGGGGCGTGATGGAGACTCGCAGCTGTAGCTGATGTCTTAAGCTCCATAATACTCAATAAGTACGCCTCCAGGATGATGGCACGGCTTCTGCCGAAGTAATATGTATATTTGTATATATATACAATAGAAAGAGTCTAGTATGTTGTGGATGAATATTATAGTGTAAGGAAGGGCTGCGGCTTCTACAAGCAAATTACGGGATCTGGCGCTTAAGTCGGCGTTTCAAATAACTCTAGTGACCATAGATCGCAGACTATAATCTAGCAAACCTGCATTGTCCAAATGAAGTTGTAGAGAAATCCGCAAGCTGCCAAGGTTCTTGATACGTGTCAGCTGCTAGATCATACATGAAGCTACGGTGGTAAACTTGCAATACTCGTCACTTCCAGAGCTACTGTCGGCTAAGGAAGGTACAATGAAAGCTACTCAAATATGCATATGAGTGCAGCTTCAATCCTGGCAGCGACTCCGGGTGCCGTTCGACCGCTGCGGACTTCAAGTTCCGCAACAGTCAGCGCGGCGGAGCGGACTTGCGGAGTTGTGTTATGGAGGTACGGATCTCGGAATAGCTACGGCCGCCATTATGGCTCCGGCGGGACAGGAGATGGAAAAAAACATCTTATGTCCGAGCCCTTGCGGGTTTGCTCTTTTTTTCATCGAGAGTCCAGTTGCTCTGAGGCTATATCACTGTTTGCACTAGCTCAATTACTGAGTGTCGAAACGCTCGTACTATGGAGTCTCGCTAAAGCCGGATACATCGTGGTATAACTTTATCATGAAGCTCAACCTACGCCTGCTATAACACTGAGCGAGCGAATACCAGAGTCGGCACGGCACCAAGTCGCGAATTCTTTCCGTTTGGATCAAGATCCAGCAGGCAAGCGGCCCGTCGAAGCAACAAGGAACGGGAACCAGCGGCAACGCGGCAACCGGCCTCTTTCAACACCTCGTCTGGTGCCGAGACACGGAAGCTCTGCTGTGTGCCCATCGTCACCAAAGCCACGGATGAGGACACCAGTGACTCGACCGAGACGACTAGAAACCTAACAAATGTGTAATGCAGATGGCCGCTGTGGGACACCTCGCAGTCCCGAATGTTGGGAATGAAGTGGCACACTCGGCTGCTTGCAGTACAGTGCGATCTGTGAAAGGCAAACATCCCTGCCGGACAGATGGGGGGTCCTTTGGGGGCAATTCGCCTTGTTCTGCCGTATCTGGACACTACTCAAAATTGTGTGCGACTTTGAGGCACATTAGATGGCTCATGCGGCGGAATTGTGAATGATTCCGAGTTGCATGTAGCCCGTTGAAGATACAGAGAAATGGATAGAACATGCAAGCCACCCCAGGTACGACAAAAGCTATATTCCGCTGCACTGCAGGTTGAGATATTGCCCACCGTCGCCTTACAAGAGTTACCACTAGCAATAGTCTCAATGTCGAGTGCGATTGATTGTTCGGGGCCTGCGATTACTGAACATGACACTGGTTTAAGCCACGTTGAAGCAACGAGGCTAGGGTATGTTGATAACTACGATGGTGATCAAGGTATGCCCGACATCAAGGACCCCGTCCAACTTTGTGCACATGCTGCTCAAGAACGGCCATTGCTTTTGCATCGTTAATGAGTTGTGCTAGAGCGGAGTTTAAGAGGGATATCTATTGTCGAAATCCATGGTCACTACAAAGAGGTAGTTAGTTGTACTTAGCTTTCCTGAGATCTAGAAACTTTTCTTTCTCCCTTTTTGGGGTAGCTTCATGCCGTCATGCCGTGTTTGTTCGGGTTGCCCACTGAGCAGTCTTTTGACTAGGAGGTAAAAGATACCAGCATGGAAGGCCCTGTGCCGATGCAGATATAATTTCCATCCAGATGCAGCTGAGAGTGATCATCAAGGGGCACAGAAAGCCATGTCTCATGATACGCAACCTAGAGCAGCTGCACATTGGAAGCGTAATTCCTCAGCTTTGCAGGAATGAGACATCCAACAACGGGAGGCGCTGAATAGGACAGTAGCTATTGAAGCCACGTTTTCAGCCCCAAAAGAAAAAAAAAACTAAAAAAAAACTGCAGATATGGGATGTCTGGCAGCGTATTGCTTTCGTCGACACTTTCCGGCCAAAATCCCGAGACTGAGGTGCATCGTCCAAGGAGATTCCACCAGAAGGGATACCATCGAAGTCGCTACGTGAATCTGTGACGCAGGATATCAAGTGTGAAGTGCCTGCTGGTGTTTGCGTTGCTTCTTGTGACCAGTGCCCAGAACGTCTGAGCTCATTCGCTGGATGGGCCGGGAGCCGGCAATGCAGGAACTTGCAGAGAGAATTCGTCATTATCGCTGCCAAGGCCAAGGAAAAGCAACTCAAGTTTGACAAATTCGACTAGGATACAAAGTCAGGACGGAGTTTATTAAGGAAACGGACCCATGAAACGCCCCCAACGAACTGGATTTAAATGATCAATCAACGTTACTGGAGCATAGCTGTGTGAAACGTTAAAACTCGTCGCCGGGTTTCGCGATCTACCGGGGATGCGGTCAATGGGGCTCCAACATGTGGCCAGGGTCGCTTTGCATAAGGCCCAATCCGGGTGTGCTTCCGTGGAGACGACGGGGCGAGCACCGATTCACCACTGGACGGGAGAGAACCGAATGGATGCTGGGAAAAAGTTACGGCTCCATATGGTGGATATCCAAACAATGATCTATCTGGACTCTCATGCTCCTCCCCCCACATATGTTACCAGGCCCCGAGGGCTGGGTGGGATGACAATGCGGCACATAACCATACCAACTCAAGAAGTCGGACGCAGAGCCCAAGCGCTGCCCTATGTCGTACATCCAATGTGGTATCCAAAATGGTTCGCTCTGATGATTCCACAGGCAGGCCTGCTGTCAGCCTCCAGTCCGCTCGCTCCTCGTCGGATTGGCATTCCAGTTTCGGTCTGGGTACGTTCCCGAAAGCTATATTGCGCCGAGAGGGCAGCAACTGGCAAGGCCCCTTGGGCCCCAGGCCGAAGCCCAAGACAGCCTCCGGTCCCAGAATCCATGGACCGCGCCGCCCTTTGACTAGCGGCTTTGGGGATTTGGGGCAATGATTGACGCGAGCCCTGATGTCGTTTTTGGGTTTGTCCTTCACCCGAAATGAACAGTGCAGGGGGGGAAGCCGGGTGCGCTAGTCAAGAGAACGTGGCACGCGCTTCGACAAGGGGCCCATCCCATTTTCTGGGGGGGCCGGCCAAAAGTCCATGGAGAAATCCATTGCCGAGCACACAGTCATCATCACCTCGGGAAGGATTCGCAGTCACGTACATATCATACCGAGATCAAGACCGACAGGATTAGGAACCATACGACGTGATGCAAGAAGGAAGAACCTCGCTTCCTGCACTCCATATTGCTGCACTCGAATGGCATGCTCTCTTCCTCCGCATCACGTCAGAAATGCGGATGGCAGACCAGCTACGAGCCGTTGTACGACTTGGTCTGAACTGCCACCTTGAGAGTGCGACCGAGGACCTGCAAAGCACTTGACCGGTTACTGCGAGATGCTGTGGCAACCTACGCACCATAAGTTATGCTGTGCCATTCGATCCCAGTCGGGCGCGCCCACATTCCACGTGCGCCACTTGATGCTTTCCTTCACAGCTGTCTGACGACCAGGGACTGTAACACTTTGTTAAAGTAGTCATCCAGGGATGTTGGAGATTTCTCAAAGCAGTCCTCTGCTGTATGTTTGAGAGCCTACTACGGTACAGTGATTCTATTGTGGTATCACCGAGCTATTTCTGAGCACGTCTGGCTGGCTGTCATGCAGGTATCGTAACGACGTAGTATTCGATGACCGAGGAAGCTGAGCTTACTATGTAAACCCTCCACATTCTGCGGCATTGTCATTCTGCAGGTGTGGGTACACTTCACTCCAAGAGGATCGGATCCTCTACGGGATATCCGTGCCAGGCAACGTATGTTATTTTTGGGGGCCAGCACAACTCGTGGCTTGAAGAATCTTGATGCCTCCCCCCATTCGATGAAAGCTTGAGGGCACGCCAGCAGGTGCTTGGCTTAAGGAGCACCTAGGTGCCTCGAATAGCGGCAGTACTAAGAGCCCATGTGATTATTCTTATGTCAACGTGGAATCGTTAGCGAATTCTGGTGATACCGTGGTCCTGCTCCCCTCCCCCTCTCCGGTGGCTACCTTGGGAAAATCGACTTTTTCGCTACCGTCGTATTGCGGCTGTGTCTCACTTCTGGAAGATGCACTCCCATTGATGGACTGAGCTGGAATTAGGACGGCCATGTCTTTCGAGGGACCGAGCCCTGCCGGGCACTGGCAGTGAACTGTAACCCAGTAGCGTGGCAGGGTTCCCGGCTCGCACGTACTATGGTGCAGTAGGTGTGCCCCGATCTTACGTGCAGCGCGGATGCATATGACGGATGGTCTTTGCCGCCAGGATCCTCTCAACGGGGAAACAACACCCCTCATTTCTTCATGACTTGTCTGTCTTGCCTACTATGTCCAGGCGCTGAGTTTGGCGCTGAGTTTGGCGCTGTGCTCGAGTCCTGACCACCATGGGAGAACCACGCAGATTATGTACGCATCTGACGGCACAGTCGAGATTTATCGAACGCGTCCAGACCAGGAGCGGGCCAATTAGCAGAAGAAAAGCAAACAATAGGCTCGATGGGTTGGTTGGGGACTTTCGCCGGATCATGTAAGATGCCGTCTGCGTACGGAGATGGTGTGGCACTCGTGTAGGCAAACAACCAAATGACTGACTCAGGACTGGGCGTTGACAACGCGGAGAAAGTCCTACGGCTTGACAATGGAGTTTGAGCGCGAGGGAAAGCGTTCAGTCCGGGTCAAGGATGGTGTAGTTTGAATAGGATTATCGAGCAACTATGTATAGTCAGTAGCTCCATAGTTCCTCGATCCCAAACACGGCAGGAAGTCTGCTCACCCAGGCCCAAACCAAAGTCGTGGTCCGCCGCTCATTGCTCGTGCTGTACTATGTATTGTGTAGTTATGGGGGGTGGGTTATTGGGGAGGGGGGGAGGAGGGGGCAAACAGGGGAGATTCACCCGCACCGACAAGCCGAAGGAGTATAGCGCCGAATCTTGATGCTGGGTGGCTGCCCGGAACAGCTTAGGCCGCATCTAGGTTGGCATGGGTGTATCGAAAAGCACATGGCAGCAAGTGGCTTGGGGTGTCCAATCATGGCCCATCTCACGTGGCGGGCGGGAAGATCGACTCGGGCAGGCCCCAAATCTGCAAGTCCAAGAACCTGAACTCGAACGCAATCAGCACGTACAGAGTACCGCAGTACACCATGGTAGCGGGTCGATCGTCCCAAGCCGTCGCGGCCAAGTTTGTTACGTTGTAGCTGGCTGCTACTGCCACATGGACAACTGGAACGCTCTCTTGCCTTGCACTGTCTAGGCCGCATGATCGACAATGACGGCTCTCTCCCAGGGATTGGAACGTTTCCCCGTGGCCCCATGCCCCTAACTCCAGTACCCAAAGAGAACCAGACCGCGCAGACGCGAGTCGCCCGGGTACAAGCGTGCTCCTTCGGGGCCTTGCCAGGAGCCCCAAAAAAGCACATGCTGAAGACTAGGGACCAGGGGGGGCCTCGAGCGAGCCCTTGCAGTAAGTTCATCAGCAAAAAGCAGCACCAAACGTATGTACGTGCGGACCCGGTTCGCAATCGAGATCGGGAAGTCGCCCAGAGGTACTGTGGTATGAACATAGATCCGTAAGTTGTCTGTCTCGTCGGCCTATCCTGTCGTCCAGAAACACGTTCTCGGCGACAGCGCGCTGTGCGTGTGGCTGTCCGTCGATCCAATCCTCCTCGTCTCGTCGCACCGCTTCCCATGACCCGCCGTAGGGTAAGACGTCCGGGCTTGCACAAGCCACCGGACCACTGCTGCACACTCGGACAGAGGTAACTCGACTGGGCCCAAGGGCACTTGCTTCCCAAGATTGATTGTGATATCCGACCTATCAAGGAGCTTCCCACGTGTGCAACCAACTTCTGCGCAAAGCAAGTGAACGGGTTCGGTTCGCCAGTTCCCTGGCCCTCTTGCTGTAGAGGTCCTTGCGTCCGACGAGAGTCACTCGTCTAATCCGCCTGTTGCGGCAAGGAAATGCAGCCGAACGGACGCACCCCCCTTTCAAACAGGGACTTTGGCATTCAGTGGGCTGGCTGGCTATCTAGGTTCCCTACTGCTAGGCTACCCGTTTTGCGTGCAGCCCTTTTCCCTTTCTTGACTCTTGGGGCACCCACCGGGCGATAAGTTCGCAATGGATGGATGCCCTTGGGGGATCTCCAAGCACTGGCAGTGATGAGCCACGCCTGCCACGCGCCGACAAGGCCTGGGTTGGCTCAGCAAAAGCCTGCAACCTTGTCAGTCGGTGGGCAGTGGGCGTGCTGGCGGGCTGGCGGGCTGGGGGGCGGAGGTACCGCTACCTAGCCACGCTGCCGCTCGATGAGCTCCACAGCTGCACACGCCGGCAGGGATCGCCATCTTCTAACCTGGATCTGAAGTGCACGGTACATGCGCTGCCACGAGGAGGAGGGCAGGCAGCGCGGCAATCTCGCGGGCGCGGGCGAGTCGCACTAGGGCATCCTCCCTGTCTCGGGCGTACTCCATACCCAGCCGTCAGGTAGCTTTCGGCCCATTTGCCATCCCAGGCCCATCGCATGGCCCCCCCCAGGACCAGCCCGGTGCTGCGTGTGATAGGGCAAGTCGCATGTGGCTGCAGCCCCAGCGCCGCGAGCCGGTGTTCCTGTACTCGTGGTTTGGTGCCCAGGTGGTCTTCTCACACCTGCCGTTCTGCGCGGTCCGCTCTGGCTGCTTGTCTGGGGTTGCCTGCCAGTGGGCCAGCGCCCTCTGGGGTCCCTCGCCTCGATTCCAACGCTCCCAGGCTCCTCCCTCTGGCCTCTGCTCTCGATAGACCCTCTCGAACCCCCCCGCCGCCGCCGCCGCCCTACCCTTAGCCACTTCAATGGTTCTGCTCAAAAGTGGACAGGTCAACTGGGGCCATCGTTCTGCTGGGCTCTGCCAATCCAATCCACGTCGAACCTCTTGTAACGACTTGCTCACGTCCCGTTCCTACCATCTGCCTCGAGCCTTCCAGCCATCTCCAACCCATCTTGTTGTGTTGCGCGCCCGGCCAACCGGCGTCTTGGAGCCCAGATCGAAGAAGCATTGTCCCCCGTCTTGCTCGCTACCCTCCCGGGCTTTGGTTTCCCATTGCGCCTAGTTGCAATCGGGAGCGGGACACCCATGGTGAAGCCCTCCGTCTAGTCCTCTAGCTGGGCCCCTGGACTTGTTCATATTTTGTGTGCTTCAAAAACAGCGAAGCGGACGACGCAATTTTGCTGAGCCCGCGCAAGAAAACCCAACCAAAACGGGTCTCGAGCGGCAGCCCTCGACTTGCAACAGCAAGATCGTCTCTTCCAACACGGTCTCCTTGGCTTGCAGCAGAAAACCTTGTCACAATGGCGACGGCAGAGCAACAACGACCCGCGTCTCAGAAGCCACCCGCTGGGTTGGCAGGCGTCTTGAATCCTGAGGAGAACCGCGATTCGGCATACTTCTCGAGTACGGATGCCTCGAGCAAGCGTAGGTCTGCCGCCTTTGGAGCGGATAATTGGTAGCTTATCATTGGAGTATAGACACATCCGCAGCCTCGGGCATTGGGATCCATGTCGTTGGCCCGCCTCCCACGGGCTATACTTCGACGCACGACAAGACTCCGTCACCAATCAGTACGAACATGCTCCCTCAGCCGTTGATCTCTCCGTCGAGCAACATGAGCATCCACTCGATGGTGTCACCAACGACACCGGGCAGCGGCCGCTTCGACCGTCCGTTGTCATACGAATCTGGCGTCGTAGTCAACGGCGGCTTTGACTCGCGGCGGGAGAGTGTCGACAGCAGAATCAACCAAGGATTTGGAGACATGAAGCTGGGGGGGAACTCTCCGTACATGAGCCACAACCAATCCACGACGTCGATTCAAGGGACTCTGGCGCAGCAGCGAAACCCGCGAACGTCTGGCTTGGAAAACCTATCTGTACATCGTATATCCAATGGCTACCAACCAAGTGCAGAACGCAACCCCGAGGTCAACCAGAAGGCCGTACGAACCGCCCCTGCCATTACCGGACCTGCCACGAGTACTATTGCGCGAGCTGCCGAACCCGTCAAAGGCCAGGCATGGGCATTCCCCGAAGAGGAAATCCCCAGGATGCCGTCGGCGGCCGGCAATCATTATTACGACTCAAGAAGGAGCAGCATCACCGAGTCCATTGCCAGTAGCCAGTTCACGACCGAATCCAGACTACCCCCTGGTCAAAGGCGGCTGGACGACGCGCTGGGCACAGACTTTCAACGTCTGTCGACCGCCTCGGCCGATTTCCCAGCTGTGCACCACCACACCCTGCAGCATAAGCAATTGTCGGATATCCACAGTGAAGAGTCGAGTCCTCACTCTGGTTCTCAGCCGTATAGCCGGACACCTGAACTGCGTGTGAGCCACAAATTGGCCGAGCGCAAGCGCCGCACTGAGATGAAGGAACTCTTCGAGCAACTCCGAGACTTGATGCCCCAGGAACGTGGATCGAAAGCCTCCAAATGGGAAATTCTCACCAAAGGTAGGCCAGGCGCGACCCCCTCTCTCTGTCCACCATACTAACCGACCCCCTATTAGCGATTGCGGAGCATCAGAAGCAGCAGGATTATATCAAGCAGCTCTCAGGGCACTTTGCCAATGCCCAGCAGGAGACCGACCATATGCGCCGAGAGCTGGAGAAGCTGCGCATGGAGAACGCGACATTACGAGGGACAAGCACGCCGAATGGGGCCCCACCACATCCCCAGGCGAGCTATCCGGCCCAGGTCCAACCCGCGGCCGACCCGTACGGCAGGGGGCCGTCGCGACCAGAGCTTCCGCCTCTTCGCTCTCTGAGTGGCAACCTTCCCAATGGGCCGGACTCGATGACCGGAGTTCAGTACGAAGGGCAGCAGTCGAACGGGTTTCAACAAGGCCGATTCTAGGTGGACTTGGCGCACGACATTGTTTGACTCTCCGTGTTTTACCCATCATTCGGGAAGTTGGGGAGCATCTTTCGTCCGATACCCCTCAGGAGAAAATTCTTTTCTTTTTCTTTCCAGCCTGGCTTTTGATCAGAGGCACGTTATACTAGTCAATCGGCCATGCATGCATCGGAGAGCTGGTTATGGTCAAACTTATAAGTGCTCCGACGAAAAAGCCCGGTTTGCACGGCGACGCAACAAGGAAGGGTGCGTTTCCTGAGGACGACGTCTTTCAACATGTGCAGGATGCACCGGTGCGGTCCACCAATGTTCAATTCTAATGTGTGATATAGAAGGGGATGAACGGCTCAGTCGGTCTACAAGCCGGTGGAGGGCTGGCTTTACGAGAGGCGGACACGGCCTCGAGCGTGGTCGGTGGGCTACGCTCTCTTGTTTCTTCCCTTCTTCTTTCTTTTCTTTTGGGGCGCAGGACTTTTACATGGTGTGCTGGTATATATACCCCTACTGGACCCTTACATTAGAGGGCTCCTGGGCTGTGGAATCTGGATGGGCTATCAAAAAAACATGTACAATTCGGTGGGACGGGGTAATGTCCCGGCAATAGTGATGGAGTACGGAGGATATAGGGTAGGTGTTTCTCGTCTGTGTCATGCAGCGAGGGATGGTTTGCTCGTGCTTGATGGCACGTCGAGGCGTCTGGTATCTTGTTACAAGTCTGAATGACAAAGTTTTGATGCCTGCCTACTCGTTCTATTGTTACCATGAATGTGCTCGGATGGGTTGGCCTTCTTGAACTAGGATGCCTCGCAAAGTGATGGGCGGTTCGCAAGCCACAGACCAAAATCCTCAGAGGGATAGCTTTGTCGTGTCTTGATGGGTTATGTTGGGTTGTTATGATTCTTGACGGGGTTGCCAAGCATGACCAAGCAGGGGATTCCGCCCCCTGATGCGAGGACATTCATTAGTTGGAGACCAGAATATCATGTGCCTGGCTATCTGACCCGCAAGTTGTTTGGACACCACGGAGCAGCAAGCCAGCAAGCAAGCTAGCATCAATTGCCATGGTTGACTTTCTACCCACAGTAAGCCCTCAGATATGGAATTCGATACTTTTCCTTGTCCAGCAGGTACTCAGCAGCCGCCGGGGTCCAGGGAACCTCGGAAATACCCATCCAACTTACATAGCACACACGGTACCCAGGTATAGAGAGACTGGATAGGATCCCCACTATTCCGGGCGCGGCTGGCACCAATCAGGTTGTGTGATTGGACCAGGGGTCCGGATGGCAATCGATTACAGTAGCGGCGCGCGCAGCGTTCGACGGGGCCAAAAATTTCAAAGGCGCTCCATGCATTGAGCAGCTGCTGTTGTCACCTATTTCGGATCTTGCGAACCTCACATTCCAAACCTCACCACCGCCGTTCGCCGTTGATCCCATCCCATCCCATCCCATCCCTGTCTGACTCTTGGATTCGCCAGTCGCAATCCTCAACATCACGATGTAAGCCTGCACCCATATGCCTGTTTGATCCGCTCGCGAAGAAAGCCCGGAGCTGACACCCCTTGTGCTCAGGCATTCCATTCGCCGTGCGGCTCTCCGAGCTGCAAGCTCTGCCTCGCCCCTGGGCACTGCCGTCGCCAGACAGCAGCTGGGCTCCTTCGCCATGCAGTTCCCCAAGGCCGCCGCCCGCCCCTCGGCGCGCTTCTTCACCCAGACGGTGCGCGCCATGGCGCAAGATTCCCGCGACCCCCATGAGCAGGCCTTCGAGCAGGCCATCGCCGCCGACGCCGTCGAGTCGGCCGAGCGCCTGGGCTCGACCGCCCCCGCCGAGGAGGGCTCCCTCACCTCCAGCCCGCTCGAGGGCAAGGTCCTGTCCGCCGACCCCGTCAAGATCTTCGTCAGCAACATCGCCTTTGACGCCACCGACATGCACCTGCGCGAGGCCTTTAGCAAGTATGGCGAGATCTTGGCAGTCAATATCGGGCGGGATGGGCGCGGCCTGAGCAAAGGGTAAGCAAGCCACTGCCAGCCTCCTCCCCCCTTTTTTGTCACGTACATCTTGTCGTTGCTGACGCTTTGTGGCAGTTTCGCTTTCGTCACCTTTGGCGACAAGGCGGCAGCTGATCAGGCCGTCACCGAATGCCACAGGTCGTTCTGGCACGGCCGTCGCATCAACGTTGACCATGCAAGGCCGGAAACAAAGCGCTCCTATGAGCGTGCGCCCGAGGGCTCGCGCACCAAGAACGAGCCCTCGTCGTCGCTCTACATTGGCAACATCCCCTACGAGACTTCGGACGCAGACCTGAACAACATGTTCCGCGACCTCGACAAGGTGGTCGATGTCCGCGTCGCCGTGGACCGCAACACGGGCTGGCCGCGCGGCTTTGCCCACGCCGACTTTGCCGACGTCGAGAGTGCCATCAAGGGGTACGAGAAGATCACGGGAGCCACACTGGGTGGCCGCGTGCTGCGTGTCGACTACTCCCAACCCCGTTCTCCTCCACGTGAAGGTCGTGAGAACCGTGAGGGACGTCGGCCATACCGCCGCTCGCAGACCCCCAGGGAGCAGTAAATCCCAAACGCAGAGGATGAGGGGTGTAGTTGAGGTGGTTCGGCCCGGTTCAGCCTGGTCAACCTAGTATTCTTGGTTTGGAGGCTTGGGGCTGGAAGCCGGCGTTCACGACTGGAGTGTTGCGCCTCCATGGGGCGGTGGCAAGCAAAACTGGGCTGGAGGAGAGACGAGGGAACGACTGTGTATATGTAGCAAATGTAGCAACATGCATAAAAGTGTAGAATAGCATCATCCATCTAATCAGGTTCTGGCGTTGGCATCGGCGGCGGTTCAACAAGAAGACGACTCCTTTCTAAATTTCCCAACTGACCGATCCAACTATGCCTCGCGTCCGTGACGGGCATTCCTCGCTTGCCAGTCTGACGATTGTGAGCAAAGCCTGTTTCCCGCGCATGCAGCAGTCGAGCTTGTCCTTCTTTCTTTCTTTCTTTCTTTCTTTCTTTCTTTCTTTCTTTCTTTCTTTCTTTCTTTCTTTCTTTCTTTCTTTCTTTCTTTCTTTCTTTCTTTCTTTCTTTCTTTCTTTGTGTTCTAGACCTGTTGAAGGTTGTAGGCCTGAGCCGGGCGGCATGGTGAAGTCTGGGGGCTGCGCATGTGACATGTGGGTGGTTCCATCCATCAGATCAGCAGTTGAAGATCGGTTGGGGAGGCATCCGGTGATATTATGCATATGCTGTGCCTGACTAAAGGTAGCCAGGCACGGGTGGTCCTCTGCACCACCAGTGCATATCTTCTTTCATTAGTATTAGCCACCTACCTGCAGGTTAGCCAGTGGATGCTGTGTGTGGGTGCTCTGTTTCGCATCTGTTCGGTTCCTCGTCGCGAGGCTCTGGATTCTATTGAGAAGGTTACCGAGCTAGGTACCTAGGCAGGTAGTTATGAGACTAACGATAAATGGAGTCTGGGGAGACTGGAGTCTGGCAGGGTCTGGGGGCAAAGGGGGACAAGAAACAAAAAAAGGGACTCGAGTCTCTCTCTCTCCTTGTCGCTGCCACCCGTTGGCCAAGTCCGCTAGCGGCAATGTTCACCCTCGGCACGGCGGCGGCCCCGCCAACGTCCCCAGTTTGCATTTGTCAAGCGGGCGCCGCCTGCCTGGACCTTTGGCATCTGAAGAACCAACTCACGCAGGACTGTACTTGGATCTGTCAACCTCTTTCCTTCTGTTGCACAAGGACCAAGCACCAAGCACCAAGCACCATCTCGGCGTTCGTCCTGTAGTAGCTCAGCAAGCAGACCCGATCCCGCAAAGCGCAGAGCGACCGGGGCGGGGAGGTCCATCCCTCTCTCAGGTCTCACTAAGCGGTCCACCGACCGTCCAACCCATCACCTCGCCTCGCCAACCCCGACGCCCATTGTCGCCATGTCCTTCATGGGCGGCGCCGAGTGCTCGACGGCGGGCAACCCGCTCAGCCAGTTCGCCAAGCACACCCAAGACGACCGCAGCCTCCAGCGCGACCGCATCGTCAATGGCGGGCCCCAAGGCAGCATGGGCGGCTTCCGGTCCGCCGCCGACCACGCTGCCCAGGACGAGATGCTCAACGGCTTCATGCAGCAGAACGGCCGCCTGCCCGACATGCCCCAGCACGCCGGCCACGTCCACCTCGACCACCCCGCACAGGGCGTCCACCTGCGCGCCAGCTCCGCCTCGCCTGCCTGGGCCGCCGAGTTCCAGCAGAACCCCCAGGCCGCCATGGAGGCCGCTTTCAAGGTGCCGCAGGGCACCCAGTTCGGCCCCGACGACTTTGCAAAGTTCCACCAGATGCAGCAGGCCAACAGCTCGTCGCACCGGTCGAGTTCCATGCCCCAGTCCATGGGCGGCGCCTACCAGCCCATGATGGGCTCCGGCATGATGAGCGGCATGGGCATGGGCTACGGCATGGGCGGCATGTACGGCGGCTCCATGTACCGGCCTCCGACACAGCAGCCGCAACAGCAGATGGACCCCAAGGGCAAGGGCAAGCTGGTCGAGCTCGATGACTCGACGTGGGAGGAGCAGTTCAAGCAGCTCGAGATCGAGGATCAGAGGGCCCGCGAAGAGGCCGAGCAGAACGCGGCCCTCGAGCCGGAACTGAACAAGCTGGACGAGCAGATCTTGGAGTCGGAAACAAACGAATTCGGCGACTTTGAGTCGATATGGAAGGGCATCCAGGCCGAGAAGGAGGCCAACCAGGAAGCTCTCGACGAGGACGAGTGGGTCAGCAAGTTCAACGACGAGAGCTGGAACAGCATGAACTGGGGCGACTCGAACGGCAGGTTGTTCGCAGATCCCCAGGTGGAGAATTACCTCTTCGAGGAGGACAACCTGTTCAAAGAGACAGGCAACCCCTTCGAGGAGGGCTTGCGCATCATGGAGGAGGGCGGCAACCTATCTCTGGCGGCCCTGGCGTTCGAAGCAGCCGTGCAGAGGAATCCCACCCATGTGGAAGCCTGGGTCCAGCTGGGAGCCGCACAAGCGCAGAACGAGAAGGAGACGGCGGCCATTCGCGCCTTGGAGCAGGCCAAGAAGCTTGACCCCAACAACGCGCCGGCCCTGATGACGCTGGCGGTTTCCTACACGAACGAGGGGTATGATAGCACGGCATACCGGACGTTGGAGCGCTGGCTCTCCGTCAAGTACTCATCCATAATCTCCCCGGCCGACCTCTCACCGGCAACAGACCTGGGCTTCACTGATCGCCAAATCCTCCACGACAAGGTGACCGAGCTCTTCATCAAGGCAGCCAACCTGAGTCCCGGCGGCGAGCACATGGACCCCGACGTACAAGTCGGCCTCGGAGTCCTATTCTATGGCGCAGAAGAGTACGACAAGGCCGTCGACTGCTTCAGCGCGGCGCTTGCCTCCTCGGAGCAGGGCTCCTCCAACCAGAGCTCCCAGGTCCACCTCCTCTGGAACCGCCTGGGCGCCACCCTGGCCAACAGCGGCAAGAGCGAGGACGCCATCGCCGCCTACGAAAAGGCCCTGACGCTGCGGCCCAACTTTGTCCGCGCGCGCTACAACCTCGGCGTCAGCTGCATCAACATGGGCTGTCACGCCGAGGCCGCCGGCCACCTGCTTGCCGCCCTCGAGATGCACAAGAACGTCGAGCACGAGGGCCGCGAGAAGGCCCGCGAGATCCTCGGCGGTCAGGACATCTCGGACGCCGAGCTCGACGCCATGACGACCCAGAACCGCAGCACCAACCTGTACGACACCCTCCGCCGCGTCTTCACCCAGATGGGCCGCCGCGACCTGGCCGAGAAGGTCGTCGCCGGCGTCGACCCCAGCGTGTTCAGGGGGGACATTGAGTTTTGATTGAGCTTCCAAGGCCATGTACAGCACGGCACCCACTTCCCGGGTACATAGCGCAACACGAATTGATATGAAATAAACATGATGACCGGCTGTATTTGTATCATCTTGTCCTTGTGCCGCATGTGTTTCGCCATGATATACCTCGCGGGAACGAGAACCTTGTGACATGATGCTTCCCCATGTGGCGGTTGTGGTGAGTTATCGATCAGAAAAGAGCAATGGGACGTCCGGGTCAAATCAAACCCCTCTCCCTTTACTATTGCTCGTTATCCTATCTCCTGTCAACCCCGAGACGGCTTGGACGATGGGGCAATATCCAGACCGAGAATACCTTTGTTGAGGCTAACAAGACATTGCCAACGAATCACTTGGCCGAAAGGTGTCGACCGTCCAGTGGTCTTGGCTTGCAGCAGGGGGAGGCCATGTTAGACGCAGGGCTGCAATTCCTCAGGTACGCCCTGGCAATGGTCCATACGCATGCATAACTAACAAAACTTGCAGAACGAACGTGGTGTTCTCTTGACAATAAAGTTGATTGGGTATCATGATGTCTCCATGACCACGATCGATCCTCCCTCGTGACTCGTGACTTTAGATTACATATGGTGACTCCTATACATGCCGCGTCACTTGGGCTCATTGCCAGCTATTCTTACTCTATGCCCTGACCACCTCAAGGCTTGCCTAAATCGAAACCTGGCCGGGTCAGCCTGGTGATGAGGTCTCATGCCAATGAAATGCACCCCAAGTCTTCGCTATTCATATTTCTCTTCATCAGTGTGAAGCGAGGCTGGCCGTCCACTGCGGATTTATACCCCCGTCTGAGCTGCAATTCCGAGGCGCAAGTCTTCTTCTCAGCATCGCTCATTTGACGCCGATGAAGCCGATACCGTTGCGCGCGATGCCAACGGCCTTCTTCAAGGCCTGGTCCTCTGCATCCGTCCATTTGACGCTCAGCTCGTCCCATTTGCTGCCAGGCGTGTTATACTCGCGCTTGAACTGGGCCTGCTGGGCCTGGAGCCGGCTCATCTCTCGAGGGTCTCCACTGCCGCTGAATATTACAAGGGCAGTGCAAGGCGGCAATCCTTCGTGTATGCGCTTGATCCGGGCAATCAGCCGTTGCAGGCAGGCCTCCAGAGGCGACACTGTTGACTCAGTGCCACTAGAGCCCGCGGGGTTCGAGATGTCGGGTGGTGCCAAGAAGTCTCCGTCGGGCCCTGATCGATTCCTATTCCACCAGCCTTGGAGAGCTTCCAGCTCGCGGAAGCGCGCAAAGACAAAGTCGGCCCCGCCGTACGGGATCTCTTCCGCGACCGGGTCGCCCTTGACGGCACGCAGCACACCCTCAACCACGTCATCGTCCGATTTGCAGCCTATTCTCCAGGTCGCTGCTGCTCCTGCCCCCTTCATGGGGTCACCCCAATCGACCATGACACTTGACTTGCCCAGGACCACGCCACCAGTCGCCTCAGCGCCTCCGTTGGCACGATACGAAGTGCCTTGACGGTTCAACCGACGAAACAAGTTCTCTCCTTGTTGCTCATGGTTTCCCCACGACTTGCCTTTGTCGCACTTCTGCTTGACCAAATCCAGGCATGCCTTGGCGTCCTCGATCGGGCTGTGTCCTTGTGAGCCTTTCTGGATCTCACGCTTGAGGAAGCGCTGAGACAGGAACTTCAAACTGTTCTTCAGAGGCGGTCCGCGAACGTGAGGATAGAGCAGTGCTGTATCAACAATAAAAGGGTGTGTAAGCTGCAATGCTTTCAGATCCGAGTCTAACGAGTGGCCAGCTAATATTGTGCGGGGGTGCAAAATCTCCAGAAGCTTCTTCTGTATGTCCTTCAAGGTGGTGGTGACGGGATCGAGCATTTGTTTAGTGATGCCCGAAAATTGAGTGACATAGTCGGTGATGGGCTTGTCAGGCTTGACCAGCTCATCTAGGACAACGGTTCCATCCCAACTCAGCAGACTAACTCTGGTGAGAGAGAATTGTGCAGGCCCGGTCATGCACATCTCACAGTCGAGGGCAATCACTTCACGGCCAGCCGTTATCGCGCCTTGCTCAATCTCAGACTCGGGTACGTCACCCTCGGACAAGTCCTGGACGTTGGTATGCACCCAGCCCTCGTCATCTTGGAACTCGGCGCGGCGCTCCGCAGAGTCTATGAGGGCGGGGTGCAGCTTATAGCCGTTTGGCACAAAATCCTCGGGCTGGGCCAGATACTCGGTAATCCTGGTGCGCTGGTCCTTCCAGCCATTGGGCTCCCTTGCTGGCTGAACACCATGACCCTTGCGGTTCTTCTCGTCTGGAGACTTGTCCTGGGGTGCCGTAAGCATGGTTCCCAGAGGGGAGCGCATGTTGCCGAATTTCTCGTTGCCGGGGGTCTTGATGGGCCATAGGTGGGGGAACATGTCGGCGAAGGGCTTCAAAACTTCTGGCAGCTCTTCGCTCTTCAACAGGCGCGGGTAGTAGTCATCTGGAGAAGTCATGACGCGGGGCTTTCCCGAATCTCTCGGCTGGTCGTCGTAGGTGGCAAAGTCGGCATCGGGCTTGAACATGGCCTCCTCCAGGCCGGGGACCATGAGCGTGACGATCTTCCTGAACTGCGGGCGATGGCTGATGGAGACCCAGTTCGGCGCGGTCCCCTCTGCGAAGATATAGAGGATCAGGTTTCGCAGCTGGTCCAGGGAGACCTTGGCCTGAAGCTTTGCATTGTAGTTGAAGGTGATGGAGGGGTAGTTGGACGAGTCGCTCTTGGGGATCTTCTTGGCCTTCTTCTTGGACCTCCGGGTTTCCACCTTCTGCCAACCTTCGTCATTGCCTGCTTCTTCTTCATCATGGGGCCTGGCACGCTTGAGGTTGTTGTTGCCGATGTCGTCTGCGCCGGCTGCTGGATTGGCCGTCGTCGCTATTGCGCCGACGAGAAGATCTGGCTGGACGGCCACGGACGGCTCGGCGGACAGTTCGGGGTTGAGATGGTAGCTCTTGGGGATGGCAGCCTCTGGGTTGCTCGCGACCGCTTCCTGGACAGCAGCGAGCGCATTGGCAATGCTGGCGGCGGTGGGTTCGTCCATCGCGGGCCTGTCGTAGTTGAGAGCTGGAGCACGCGACGACGAATGCAAAGAAAATCGGCTGCGAAGTAAAGATTTACGTGACAGGGATTAGCTCCAGCAGATCACGTCTACTGTAAGTTAGCGGGTTGGCTGGCTGGCTGGCTGGCTGGCAACCGTAGGGAACCCCCCACTGCGAGCCGCAACCTTATGTGGGGGAAGGCTGGGGGGTGCACGCTGAGGCTCAACCGAACAACCAAGACGCCCAGTGCCGCGAGTTTCCTTCAATCCATACACCAGCGGCCGCCATCAGTTGGCGTGGTGACCGCACTGCGGTCTACATCCCTACATAAGTAGATACATAGACATGTATTTTTCTACAGTGACCTAATCGAGATACACGGGCAGGATTGTGATTATGGACCGGCATCGACGAATGTTATTTACGCCTGGTTCTGATAAGTAGTACCGCCAAACTAACACTCTATACTCTATCAACGTCCAGCCCTTTCACCCACTCCGGATTGCAGAAGAGCACTGTCATGCATCGTCGCGAGACTACTTTACAAAGTTCATGGCATGCGGTGATATGTCTCTTTGACGATGTGCCAGCTCTCACCTAAAGCCATGGGAACTGTAAAACAACGGCTATGGTGCTGTACACAAGAGATTCAACCGCATCATTTGATCCGCCTCAACAAATCTGCACGCAAGTCCGACCCGCCGAGATTTCTCTCAATCTATTGCATTTATCTGCTCGTCAGAAGGGCCTGTCCGGGCCCAAACTCCGCGTCCATGATCTCTAGAGCGAAGCTGGCCAACTTGTCGACTGGCTTCTGAACAGCATACTCGAAGAACATCTGCGCCTCCGCATCATTATGATCACGCGCCCATCGTCTGATGAGCTCCCTCTCTTTCTGACGTCCACGAAGGCTTTCTATATCCCTGAGCTGAAAGCTGCCTTCTTGGAAGGCCTGCGAATCCTCCGTGTGAAACATTGGCGCCCATCGCACGAAAATGGCCAGGATAGCCTGTGTCATGGTGGCCTGATCCATCTCACTGAGAGCCTGCACGATTCTTTCCCTCAGTGAGCCGGTCGCGGCTGGCACTTTCGAGCCAGAAATCGGTGCTGTGTTGCTCAAAAGGTTGGCTATCATGAGCAGCCCCGTTAGCCTTGAGGGGCTGAAGGGCAATGGGTATTTGAACGCATCGCTGGTTATAGCCAAGAAGCAACAGATAGCCAATGCAAAGGGGTGATCTTCGCGCTCGCCGAGAACTATGCTCGCTTCTCCCATGACTTGGGGCAGAGGTTCTATCGCGAAAAGCTGCGCAGCGCGGAGCGGTTCGCAAAGTTGCCACTTTTTCCGGATGACTGCAGTCGGGTTTTCGGAAGTTTCTGAGCTGCTGAGGCGTGTAGAACAGAGGGGGTAGATCTCCTCGAGAAGCCTTGCCAAATCCTTGTTGGATGAGAGTAGTCCTTGACTAGGGTTGTTGCGAAGTGTGCTTAGATCCGAGTTAAGACTGCAGAGGTTGAGTTCTACAGGGTAAGACCGACACACTTGATAGACATCCAGATCATCCTTACATCTCGGGCATGCACAATCAAAGTGCCACCGCTCCCCGAGAGTGAAATGTCTGTGTGATCTATGCAAGTTACAGTCTGGATACCATATATGAGTAAGTTGAGTTAGGTTTATATTGGGAGCTTACCTATATAAGAGATTTCGACCTCTTCGCCCTCCTTGATAGCTCTGTAGGCATGAAGAGAAGCTTTTCTGCCTGCGAACTTAACGAAAGCGTTCGGTACACATGAGTGGTTCACCATAGCTAGCGCCGGGTTGACGAAGATCCCTGAATCCCCAGTGTCTTCGTCTTCTCTGTTGAACGAGTTGACTTGGAGCTATTCCCGCTTCTCAGTCAGTGGCTATCTTTCAATCTTTCAACAACACCCACACTCTTCACTCGTCCACCATCTGAATCAATGCGCCAGGTATCAAACAGACATACCTTGCAAAGCAAATCTATTGCCTCGTTGACGCTCTGTGGGCTCGCTTCCCGTCCGAGGTAGTGCATCGCCGCCAGGGCTTGGAGTTCCATGTCCCGCCACTCCTCTTTCTGGGCGCGAAACCCTTCAGTGTGTGCCTCCATCTCCTGAACTGCAGCCGCCATATCTGTCCTCAAGAGCATGTGTACCAGAGCTCGTACTCCAGTGGGAAGAAAGTCGTGGCCCTCTGCCTTTACGCGCTTGAAGACCTTGCATTCACCCTTGTGCACGAGTTTCCAGTCTGCTTTCTGGCATACCGGGCTACAATAAGTCGCCGTGCGGCAGCCAGTGCAGGCACGAACGGGGACTTCGGGTCCGGCCAAACAGTAGTTGCATGTCAGATGGAGGCATGGCGAACTCGGAATCGTGATGCTGGGCTCGTCAAAGACGGCTATCACCCCGCCGGGGCCAATCGCGCGCTGTGTGGTGAGCGAGCGGCCCCGCGGAGTGCTAGCTGAGCCAGCCAGCATAAGTCCAGGTGGTAATTTCATGATTGCGATTGGTTCTCAACTATTCGATGTCATCAAAGCCATATACAACGGAGAAGAAATTTTCGTCTTTCCCGGGCGGACGTTGATTATGGCGAAGATGAAAAGCATGGCTGCTATGATTTTTTTTTGGGTGGCCTAATGCGCAACGGGGAACTGCAAGGGCAGATTTAGATCGCTGTTTAGTGGCAACACAACAATACGATCTGTCAAGCGAAGGAGACATACACGCATATAATCAAGAGCTGGCTGATCTTTGCAAGGTCTTATCGTCCTAAGTATATAATTACCGGCGATGTGCTATGCACAAGCCGGAGGCGGTCGCAACTTACGGATGTCAGTAGCCTCTTCTCAGTACCAAGCCCCAGTGGCTTGGGGCTCCGTGAAATCCTTCTCTATCCCACCTGCCTTTTCCGGTAGTGTCCTAGCCATGTCGGTATAGCTGAGACCGGGCACAGGAACACAGGCCATTACAGTTGATTATAGTAGGCGGGGTATGCCCAAAACAGTGCTGCCTCGAGGCCGGTGACTCACCACGGCGTGTGGCACGTAGGCGCGCGGCAAGGTTGAGCATCCGCCCATGGATATGAATACAACGCGGAGACACGTTTGCAGGAGCTTTGCTGGTATAGATCATCAAGCTCGATTGACTCACCTCCGGCCACCACCTAAAGCTATGCCATTGGAAATTCAGCCGGCAACCGAAGCCGACATTCGTCGGGCTGTGGAACTTGAATTCAAGGCCTACGGCCCAAACCCGTTCAGTGCAATCTTGTTCCCTGGTCCTAAGCCTGATGGCGATACGATTGGGACCAGGGCTGAGTACCTCACCATGCAGCGCAAAGGGGATGCCACTACGCGTTGGTCCAAGGTCATCGATACGGACCTGCCGCAGGATGAGCAAATGATCGCATTCTCGAAATGGCACGTCTACACTGAGAAACCTCAACTTACGCCACGGGAGTTTGGGCCAGAGTGCAACGTCGAGGCTTGCCAGAAGCTCTTTGGGGGAATACAACAGCAGAGATTCAGAATTCTGGGGGACAGGCCATATGTTTGTAAGTTGCACCCCTTGTCTTGCGAATGCAGGAAACAAGATTGGTGGTGGTAGATGGCTGCTACCAAGGAGACTGATACGAGCTCAGACCTACATATGCTGCATACTGATCCAGACCACAAAGGTCGGGGTGCCGGGACACTATTGATCAAGCAGGTCTTGGAGGAAGCACAGAGACGAAACTTGATGGCCTACCTGGAATCGTCTGAGGCTGGCCACTCTTTATACACTGGGTGTGGTTTCAAAGACGTCGAGCTGCACGAGGTCGATATGAGTAAATGGGGTGCTACAGAAACTCACAAAACTTGGGCCATGGACTGGAAACCCGAGCAGAAGTAGACTGATCGTGAGAGTCTCGAATGGGAAGTCATATACCGTAGAGACCGCTCTCATTGCCTGTCTGATACACATACATTGCAGATTGGCTGCCTCTTGAGGATGAGACTGACATTGAGTAACCAACGCTACTGAGAAGCTTAGACCTGCTTTGTACAAAGTTAGAATTCACCCTGCCTCTAAGTGAAAACACAACTTGCTCCTTAGTTTCGCAATCCGCAGCGCAAATTCGCCCTCGAAACCTGTGTCGCAGATCTAGTGCAGCTATGAAGGAAATGTGGATGCCTGGTAGGTAGGTAATAGATTCACGTTCAATACCTGCGGGGCCTGGAAAAGAACGCCGACCTAGGTTCGCAGCGCTATTCAAATACCAAACCCAAACATCACCGTATCCAAATCAAACACCCCC
>NW_026055235.1:0-57423 GCF_022829205.1 Neoarthrinium moseri
CCTTTGTTCTTGAGTGAAGCACCCCTTTTTCGAGCTTTGTCTTTTTGCTGCTTGTTATGGTGAAGCCCGTCCATTTTGTGAGACGTCGAATTACTCGAGCAGGCAAACGTGGTTCGTTGTGTATGTAATGGATACCTGATTATGCTACAATCTTCCAATATAGAAATCCGATACAATATTGGCGAACTCCTATCCAAGTATAAAAGAACTATGAATTTCGCACTCTGGAATGGGCACTTTACGTTTCACAGAAGCCGATACTGGCGCAAAAAAAGAGGATATATTATCTTAATAAGACATATGATAGGTATCGTACCTACCTTACTGTACCGCACCGTGTACCTATGAAGAGAAGAAATAGGAACGGAGTCGGCTTTGTTTGAGGCTTTACTCTATCTTGTCCATTTCCGACTCCCTCTTTACATACGCTCAGAACCCACTGGGGATCTGGTCCCATTTTGGATACTCAATAGCATCCCAGCTTTATATCGAAATAGAGCCCCATGTAGGTTTCACACAATACTGTACCATTAAACAATCGCATCTCTTCACCCTGTTGGCTTACTCACATGAACTTCATGATAATATACTCTGCATGGTGGGGTACTTGTATCGGTCTCTTCTTGATCCTCACGATAATACGCTACCGGAAGCCGATTCAGGGAGTATACTCAAGAACTATGAATGTTCTCTCTGGGAGGTACTTGATACGCCGGCACAAATACGTAGGACCAATCACCATGTTATCGACTATTATTCACTCTATATACGTATCGCTCAACGTGCTATGCTTGACTTTTCAAGTTGCATCAAAAAGGGACGCAGCTTTGCGCGCCGGAAACCTAGCTCTTTTGAATATGGTTCCATTTGTCATCAACTTCTCCCTGGCCTTCTGGTTTGATAGCCTGCTGATTTCGCACCGCCTTGGCGTTCGTATCCATCGCACAAGTGCAACGATGTGCTGTGGTCTAGCTTTGTGCCACATTTGTATACCGGCCCTTGGCGATGGAAAGTTCTCCATCCTCCAAGACCCATACATAGCATCTGTATTCAACCCCGGACCTTGATCGAAAGGCTTATCGTTAACACACTCGTAGAGCACTCTATCGATGGTTTCCCTTGTGCTTTTATCGTTCCCTATACTCCGGAACCGAGTTTACGAGTTGTTCCTAAAAGGACATCAGGTGCTGTCAATAGTAGCGATAGTTGGGATTCTACAGCACTTACTCCCTGTCCACAAGCTCCAATTCATCTTTTTCGCTTCTTATGTGGGAATTTCGATTGCAATTATTATATCACGAGTTCTTCTCATGATTTACCGCAACAAGAGATGGGGGTACATGTCTACCCGTGCTAGCATCAAAAATCAGGAGGGCATAATCATGATCGAAGTGAACCTCTCGCGGTCAATGCTTCTGGATGCTGGACAGCACTTGTATCTGTGGATACCAGGAATAAGCTTTTGGTCATTCACTCAAATGCATCCCTTCGTCGTGGTGTCATGGTCAGAAACGCCACTGGACAGAGTCAAAATGGTCATCCAGCCCCGGAAGGGCCTTACGTCTAAGATGCTAAGGCGCTCTATGAAAATGACCAGAACTATCCCTGACGAAGCATACAATGAGTGGTTGGTCGCCCTGGTCAACGGGCCGTATGGTCGGAGCTGTCCTGTATGGAAGTATCGAAGAGTAGTATTGATCGCCAACGACTTTGGGATAGTGGCAATGCTGCCGTATCTGAAAAAGCTAATCCACGGACATAATTCAAGAAAAGCTTGCACCGAGAAGATCGATTTGGTCTGGTCTGCCTCCAAACTGAGTACACTTCCCGTCCAGCGGCATATGACATGAGCTGATAGTTTACAGGCCAGATTAATGCTATGAAAGAGTTCTTGAACGAAGGTCTGTTGAGCGATAGAGGTCATATCCTCTCGATTTCAATCTACTATGAAGGCTCTATCCTTGACTCCCCTGAAAAGCCCCGGCTGAAAGTGATAAATGGTGCCCCAGGATTTCGTGAAATTATGCAAAACAAAGTTGGGGGTGATCACCAAGATGTGGAAAGCCGAGCTAAAACTTTCGATAACGGGTCCAGGGACTTGGATAACACGTTGATTCTCTGTAAGTTACCAGTATAGGCTTCATATCATGGATGCTGATTGGTTCCTAGTCTCAGGTACGGCAAAAATTCGAGATGAGGTGAGAAAGGAGGTCTACCCATATGGTTCAAGAGGTGCGGTCTTTAGGGAACTCGATTATCAGCCAGAATGAGTAAAACACCAATCATGGATCATGAGCAGTCTGAAGGAATGATTGCAGGTCATGTGGCTAAATACGTCCGTTGTGGCGATAATCCAGTGTACGGTCGACTCATTCCACGGATGATCCAAATTATCCTCGAAAAGAGGATTATATATCTAGATAGAGGCTGCCGAAGTGACAATATCATTTAAGTACCTTACCAATCAATCTAGTTGTTCGTTCTAACAATCCACGCAATCCAACTACCGGTCATAGCCTTCTCCCAACCGTCATGCCCAAGTCAAGTAATATTGAAAGACGACAATGGAGAGATAAGTGCAGGATTGCGCTTGCTGAGCATATAAGTTTGTGTCCCGAATACCGGTTCCTTCCAGACCATATAACTCAATAGTTGTAGAGCAACAGACAGGCATCATCGTTCTACCGTCCGAGGTCCGACTCATCACATCGTCGAAAGACCTGTACACATGGAAATACTTAGCAGAGGTCGAATATCTCTTCGTAAAAAACTTGAGCGATCATTCTGTTGGCGCTTTCAAGAAAACCTATGAAGACATCGGGCAGACGTTCGAAGCTGTGTTGTCTGAAAGGGACGTTCCTCAAGAATCCACAAAAGTACATGCAAAATCCATATTTCACCTCACGAGAAACGCTTAAATTGTGATCTCTTAGGAAACACGGAAGACTAGTTTCACATCCCAGATTGCTCAGCTTAACAGCCGAATAGCCGTACTGGAAGCCACTCTCACTGAACGTGACACAAAATGGAAAGATGAGGTTGAGCGATGTGGGAAAATACAGTCTGAGCTTACGACGCTTGAGGAACGATGTAGTGCTTACGAAGGAGAAATACAATTGTGGAGACAGAGAGCGGCAACTGCAGAACGGTTCGTGTCCAGATACACCCGCGACATTGGCGATGTACTAGAAACTTTAATGGCTCTTCAACAATACGGAGTTGTGGTTGATCAGTAATTTATGATACGACAACTTGTACTTGCACAGTACTGGAGGAGACACTGCTAGAATTGCTCCCGTCAACTTTGCCACCGGCTATTGCCCAATACTATTCTCAGATGATCTGTTCTCAATGAAGGTTATATGAACAAGAGCCCGAGCGCAGTATTCTTGAAGGCAGGGTCGGGGTTCAGTTGATCGGGGCGCTCGTTCTAGGCCAACTTTATAGTGCAGAATCTTTCTGAACGGTCGACTTGAATAGGCAGAAGGCAGCTTGTCTGTTGTCATGGACGATTCAAAGTAGATTGGTCCTATCGTAAAAATTACTGCGATAAGTAGCACTGTTGTAGATCTACAGCAAGTATATGAAGGAAGCCTTCACCTGGACAGGTAGACATAACAAGCATCCTCATATATCACTCCTGTCCTCCTCATCGATGAACGATCACTACCATCCTCCTACGTTGGCCACCAACGTCGTAGCGAGATTCAATTAATGATGTGGGTCGCCACTCAGAAGTGCAGCCGCATTGCACGTGAATATGACCTCGTTTTGTATGTATTATACCGTATTGTTTAGTACAACACTCAAAACTGGCATGATGAAGGGCCAGACCTGGATGTTCTACTAAGGGTTTTCAACTAAATCAACGAGAGCGGATTCTGGATGTCCAAGTCCACGCTCCATTCCTGAAGTTTGTGAGGCCAAGATCACCGCTTTCAGACGCTGCTTTGGTGGCCGTTCTGTTTTAGGACCAGGATGCACTGCCTCCACGCTGCTATCTAGTGCTAGAAATGGCTCGAATTATGTATTACATACTACGTACTGCTACAGTAGTCCGAAGCACGCGCATCTCGAAACCAACTTGGGCTTTCATATTCACAACCAACTCATCGTATACTGCCATGGCCAGTAATGATAAACGTGTCACTCAGATTGGCCATCTTATCGCCCTGCCGCGCTCGGAGCTGCCAGCGCCAGACTTTCTCCCTGACAACCCCATAGGCCATACGGATACTCGCCACGTTATTCGGAAAAGGAAGCGCGGTGAAGAAATAGAAACCGAAGAGCTCGCTCTTCGTAATGGCAAGGGCGTAGACCGGGCGTTGAGAGTTCTAGAGGAGTCGCCCCAGATCTATTACAAACTCTCGTTTGGCCACTACCTTGGCGAACTTTTTACCTTTGCGGTGAAGAAGACTCAGCCTTACACATGTGTAGCGATACGTCAATACTCGACTTCCTTGGGACACGCAGCTCTCAAGTCAGCCGGTGAACTCCATCATCGAAATATATTGAACGCCATCGAAGCGTTCAAAACTGAAGACAGTATTTACATTCTGTTCGAGGACACGGTAACAACTCTAGAGAACGTGATTCAGTCCACGCTTTATCCAGATGATTTACAGCTAAACGCTATTATTGGACAAGTCAGTTACCCCAAAGATAAGGATGAAGAAACAACACTAAGCACAGACCGTAGATGATTGACGGACTATCCTACCTGAAATCGAAGGCACTAAAGCTCTCGTCTATCGATCCAAGAAGAATACTTTTGACCTCTACTGGTGTGCTGAAACTAGGTGGGCCAACCACTTCTCTTTACCCAGAGGTCTTACTGTTATTGACAACCCATACTAGCAAGCCAGGAGTTTTGCAAGTATACCGCAACTTCGAGCGAGCATTCTCAGGATATGGCCCGGATCGCGGAAATCACTTCAAGACTGATGTACAAAATTGGAGTGGGTTACGAATTTGGCAGAGTCAATCAGCGGTGGCCAACTGACTGTCGTGCTATTTCCTTCCTTGATGGTTTGAAATCAGCTGGAAGCTTCCAAGTTTTGCTTGAGGTACGCCTACATGGCCGCCATTTCTTCCTCTCTCTGACTCTCTTAGCATCCCTTGCTATCTGGAAAAAGAAACCCGGCTTCTCTCATAGATATGGTACGAATCAGCGTCTGGACCACATTGATTGGCCACCGGTTGAGTATAAATAACACTAGATTGGTGGGATCTGGAGACAATTCCATTCCAACGCCTATGGTATAGTGTGATTAACATGCTCAACCTGGATCAAAAAAGTAAAAGGGAAGAAGAGAAAGAAAAAGAAAAATAAAAATAACAGCGCAATCAGAACTTCGCCGTGGTATAACAAGTGGGTGGTGGCTATCTCTCGAAACAGCTCGCCAATTATCAACTTCTAAGGATCCTATATTAGTTACAGGATTAGATGGAAAGATTGGAAGAATGGTAGACACAATTATTTGAATCATGACTTAAGATACCATCAAAAGGGGGATGGTAATTCTCGTTTATCATATCAATCAACGGACGGTGCGATATATTAAAGTTTGGCTATTTTACCTGCTCAAGTGGCAGCAGGTTTCATTTCAATGCTTTCTATTAATCCATAGAAGTATGCATACTCACTACAGTTGAAACATACAATCCCTTCGACTTCAGCGACCCTCACATTAGCGTTGGTACGTCGGTGAATTCCCCGAGCGCTACATGCCATTTGTCTCGTTTTTTATCCTAGCAGATATTTCATGGGGAACTTCATACCGTCCCTTAACATGCCTAACTCGCCTCACGCTTCCCACAGCATTAAATTCAAGGCCCGATAGCCCTATCAATGGGCAGCAGGACCCAACATGTGCACATGCGTTACGTAAACTTAATCTTTCAAGTTCATGGTACTTAAGTACCTTTTCCATGTAGTTCAAAGCTCTGTTAGAATCAATTTTAATGACCGCAATAATGGACTTGACGATTCAGAGCTTTGCTAATAGACCTTGGGCGGCTTGAATAACCACGTCGCTTATATCTAATGGTTCTTCCATCAACAAAAGTAAACAGTTCCTCCCGTTGACTGTCGCCGCGTCGAAGCAATTGCCTGGGGTTATGGGAACCAGATTTGTTGAAAATACATGCAGAGATGACTGTACGAATTTCACTGCTGCATTTTCCACATCAGAGCGCTGTGTCGGCGTGGCATCCACATGCTTAGCGATTTTCCAGTTCCCCTTCTCCCAACTGAAAAATGTGATCCCATTTCGCCGCTCGAAACGTTGATTGATAGAAGCCCCTTCATGCATGATTTGTCCATCCACACTACGCGCCTGGGTCGAGACGCTTCTATCACGTTGAGTGTGAATTTTCTGTCGTTCCATTTCCGCCCTATGTAGATCCATGGTGTTCCATGATCCGCATGAGATTGGTGTATCGCATCGAGTGTTCCAACTGAATGGTTGAATCAAATCCATGGTCTCTTCAGGAATACTCCGTATCTCGCTCTCCATTGTAGACCCAAATTCTTCAGGCACTGTCTCTTTGTATATCGGTCCTAAGAATGCTTCGTAAACGCATTTCCGGACAAAAAAAGATGTTATTTGTTGGGACTTGACTATGAATTGCGGATTTGTTTGCCCATGGATCGTTTCGTAAAATAACAGTCTGCCGTCCACATTTTGGTGACGGACTTCCGGTAAACCGCATCGACTCTTTAGTGTCTTGGACTTGACGGGCTCTGGGAATTCCGAGGGTCGTGGATTGACTATTGGTCGCGACACCATGGCTTCTTCAATTCCCTCTGTAACCGACTCGATCAAAGTTTTACAATCGCTGGCATCGAGGACTCTGCAGAGAGTAGAATGAATTGCCTGATTTCGGTATAGGTCTTGTTTCAAGAAGTTGATTTTAGGATTCTGAAATCCTTCTTGGCTTGCCACGACAGCGAACTGGGAGATAACGTCACCTATCCCAGTTTCTGGTCTTGCCTTTGCAAGTAATCCCTTCCTGTCCTGTACAGGTTGCGACATTCGATGGTAGTTTCTCATAGCATAAAGCCACAGCTTGCGCCTACCGCTGTCGAAGTCAACACTTCTGTTTGGGTAAGTATCATTTGCGTCATACCGGAAACTGGATAACAGAGCAGTGGAAATAGTCCTGGCTGTGTCATGGAAATCCAATATAAATCGCATACTGTCTGCGCATGCTTCAAGGAACCTGACGTCATTGAAAAATGTGTAGAGACTTGGAATGACACATTCGGTATTCAGAACTCGGCTCCAGATTTCCATTCGATCTTGTGTAGGAAGATTTCGAAATGCCGGCAGTTGGTCAAATTTGGTTTGAAGGAATTCCCGATCGGGGAGCGAATATCGTGGACACCTCAGTTGAAGAGCTTCGACAGTTGTATCATCAACGTTCTTTAGCTTCGCCAAGTCACCCTGGAACCAGCCTGTCCAAATACTGTAAATATGATTCAAATAGTTGATTATTTCCTGTTCGTATTAGATTCATATCTGTTACAGAGAAGTCTAGGCATACCTCGTGGCATTTTGACCAAATCAACTTGTGTAAAGTAGTCAGCCTCATCCCCTTCCACAGACCTGGCACTACCCGAAGTTGGTCGAAAGCGTCTCTGAGAGGGCGACATTTGCATAGTTTTTTAACGCGATATCTGTTATGCTTGGATAGTTTTGAGAGCCCTAAATTCTCGAGCGCAGTATCGCATTGACGCTGCGCTTCCCTGATTTGGAGATAAATCTCACCGTCACCGTACTGAGATGCCATGCTTAAGGGAAAGGTTCAGGTTTATGTGTGAAGGTGTTGACTTGTAAATCCTTACTTTGTTAGAGGAAGATATAGTGCAATACAAGGAGAATCTAGGAATTCATATTTGGATCATGGCCAGTTCAGTCCTAATCCTGGGAAGACACTGGTCCTGGGAAGAAACTGGTCCTGGAAGAAACTGATCCTGGGAATAAACTGATCCTGGGAATAAACTAATCCTGGGAATAAACTAATCCTGGGAAGAAACTGATCCTGGGAATAAACTGATCCTGGGAATAAACTAATCCTGGGAATAAACTAAACCTGGGAATAAACTAATCCTGGGAAGAAACTGATCCTGGGAAGAAACTGATCCTGGGAAGAAACTGATCCTGGGAAGAAACTGGTCCTGGGAAGAAACTAATCCTGGGAAGAAACTGATCCTGGGAATAAACTAATCCTGGGAAGAAACTGGTCCTGGGAAGAAACTGATCCTGGGAAGAAACTGGTCCTGGGAAGAAACTAATCCTGGGAAGAAACTGATCCTGGGAATAAACTAATCCTGGGAAGAAACTGGTCCTGGGAAGAAACTGGTCCTGGGAAGAAACTAATCCTGGGCTCAGCATTCAATCGGTTTCCCAGGATCAGTTTAGTTTTGGGTTAATTTATCGTGGGTATAGGGCGCAAATCCATGATTTGATACTTTGTGTCCTCGAAGAAAGACTTTAAGGAGAATATTACACAATCTATCGACACTAGGTTCTGATAGATCAATTCGCGGGTCCCGGTAGCTGAAGTTCTGAAGTATTTGGCCCTTTTCAAGCTGGATTTCCAATTTACGCCTGTTAGCACTCGAGTACTTTGGACATGTCAACTCCAGAGCCTGGACGATTGCAGTATTGATGTTTCCCTTTCCCAAGGAGCTCCCTCTCAAGATCATGGTCCAGATATTGGCCACATGGTCCAAGTAGCTTACGAGTTCCTGAACTCTTCAATCAGCACGCACCAGCAACCAGGGAATTCTCTGCCTACCTCGTCACACTTCACTGTACTGTACGTAGTATCCTAAAAACAGATATGATCTTAGAACAAGCAGTGTCCCAAAACAGACATTGCCCTAATGCAGACAATGTCCCAACGCAAACATGATCCTAGAACAAGCAGTGTCCCAAAACAGACAATGTCCCAAAGCAGATAGTGTCCCAGAACAGATAGATCTGCTCTGGGATACTGTCTGCTTTGGGACACTATTTGTTCCAAGATCATGTCTGTGTTGGGACATTGTCGCTCTAGAACACTGTCTGCATTAGGACACTTCTTGTTCCAAGATCATGTCTGTGTTGGGACGCTGTCTGCTTTGGGACACTGCTTGTTCTAGGATAGCATCCTAGCTGCCCCGGAATAATTAGTGTCCTGCGATAAAATCTGGGATCCCCTTAGTCCACGTGGAAGATATCCGAAGATGGCTGATTGTAAAGCTAATGTGGGGCAGCGAGAAGAGGCCATTTTCGCCACTGGTGGCAGTACCACTAATAGAGAAAATGCTGTGAATGAGAACTCCGCCAACAGCGGATTTTGGATCTCTTCTTCGGCTAAGTGATGAAAGAAAAACACTGATTGCGAGCTCCGTGATCGGGCTGCTATCTTGACCGCCATACCAAACCGGGGATAAATGGGCCAGCTGAGTGAGGCAACGGGTGAGCAGGGTGAGCAGGGTGAGACAATGGGTGAGACAATGGCTGATCAGGGTGAGACAGTGGGTGAGACAATGGATGAGCAGGGTGAGAAGGGTGAGCTAATGGGTGAATGGAGTGAGCAAGGGTTCTGGGTGGCCACTATTTGAAGACCTGAGAGTGCCTTGCGAAGCCACATCTACAATACACAAGATCATTTTTATATGACTCGTACCTATTCTCCTTCACTTTACTATGAAAATCCGCCACAGCTCAATCATTTATGAACTATCGTCGCCTAGCTGGAGATTTCCTATTAATTTTGTCCCTTTGAAACATGATTTTCCAGTGCTGCTCCACCGCATTTGGAGTCCGATTTAATTCATGCCCTATCTCTGACCAACTGTGGTTTTCCTGGATGTGTAATCTGAGGAGCTGCTCGTCAGAGTCTGTCCAAGCTTTTCGAGGCCGACCGCGCCTGCCTTGTCTCATACTTCTGCGCGTCGAGCCGCGTGCGACGCTGTTTACACTTTCATCACCCGAGAGTTCCAGGTCAACCGGATGATCTGTGTCGAGATCAGAGATGAATGACGTATCGCCTATATCGATGTTATCATCCTCCATCCTGCTCGAAGCTCTGAAATTACGAGTATAATGACGTCTAGCTGTCGTAGGAGGCTCGTGCACGATTTTATCAGTACTTGAGAATAGCATGCTTGCGGCATAATCTCGGAGCATCCATAAGCTAATTTGGAACATCAATGCCTCCTTTTCGTCCTTGGATAAGACTGCATCGTCTTTCAATACGGCATCCCACGGCACAATGCCGTCAGGATTAGATCGAAAGACGTTCTCCGTTAAATGGAATAGGCGTTTTGCATGAAACCCACAGCTGCTGCAGGCTGATAGGTTGATTTCCGACTTTGGGGACCGAAGGTGTGAATGTCCCGAATTGTGTGAGTGGCTGTGTATTTCCCCTTTGAAGCAAGGTACGTTTGAAATCTTGGAAAGTTGACTGATCCATGGAGATGCAGTGCGTATTGGATTAGGATTCACCGCGGCCTGTGTAGGAGTGTGAACATTGTTGGCACTGGGTGTACCGGATCGAGCTTCCAGGTATTGGGGCTGTGATCGAAGCTGATGATGAATATGTCTACTAGCCAGTGCCGAAGCGGCGTGAGCACCGATTTCGCTGTGCGAATCCGCAACACTCGATCCCGCAAATTCATCGTCTGTTTGTTCCACTGCAGCGTTTACATCACAATCGAGTAGTTTAGAGGCATTATTATCATCTACTCCCGCCATGCTTAGGGTATTGGCTTCAATTATCAGAATCATGCCTGTCCATGTGCAGTGCGATATGAACTTACCATGATTTTCACCGCTTTGCACAGCTTGCGACATGTGCGCTTGGTCCTGACTTCTCGCCAGAAAAGTAGCGGCCGGCGCAATCCCTGCCATCATTTCTGCGGGGTCTAATGCTTGGTTTTCGGCGTACGACTTTTCGAGAAAAAGAAGGTCTGCCGAATTGTTCGGGGACAGACATATATGACGGTTTTTCTGTGTAGGTCCTTGTAGATGAGCTTCCAAATGTCAATTGCTGATCAGTCCTAGGCAGAAGGGCACATACTCAACGTGTTTGTAGCCATACTTGTGGCAGACGCCGGGTTCGACAGGTGTTGAGTGGTTCTTCTGGGCATCTTTCCCGTGCTCCGTGCTTCCTTTTCCTCATATAGCCGTGCATCGCTGTTCATGAACGTAAATTGCACCATGATTGTCATGGGCGAGGGCTCTGACGTGGAAGGGACGTGGTGTTGGCTACTATACGGGAAGGAAAGGTGATGCGGAAGGAGTGTCGGTTTTTAGTACTCCAGAATCCGACGATGGTCGCTCGAAATTTTCTTTTGAAGACGCCGGAGCCATTAATTATACCGACGGAGACATAAGCCACCGCAAGATGAAGGCATATGAGTCTTGTCAGGCGAGAGCACGGCCAGGGGTTGGCGATGGTGATCTGACTAACCATGTTTGAGCTTGTCATATCTGTTGCCTGCTCATTCAGGTTCGGTGTCCCCGTACGGGCGGGGGAGTTCGCAAAGATTAACAAAAGAAGGAATTGGCATTGACAAACTGGCCTCCCGAGATAGGAAATCGGCTATATACCATAAATGGAAAGCCGTTTCTGTAGAAAGAATACATTTCTGTATTGGAAACCCCACATAGCTCCTAGCCAACGCGTGATGGAAGCCCCTTCCTTGGTAAGAGATAATGATGGTCATCCCAATCAGGATTTTTCAGCCCATGAGAGGATCGTGGACGAAACCAGATTGAGCAGGAATGCCACTTTGAGAAATCAAGAGCCACATGATGGAGTTTTCCCCAAAGCGGAGATTGCTCGATTCAGACTTCAATGCATTTACCACATACGGCCAATACCCATGGATGGTCTCAATTCACGGAGTCGTCCGACACCCAGAGAGGAATGAATGGATTTATTCTGGCAATTGGTAGTCTCTGTTCCCCCATCCATGTCTCGACCTCCAACATGAGTGACTTGAGTTCGCCTATCCTCTCCTGGGTTGACTTCTAATGATACGCAGCCATGAAGCACTCATACCACGTAGAGGGAATCGTGATGACTGGATGGTGTAGCCGGTGATATCTTGTGCAGACTCACCCCTCACTCATCCTCCTGATTGCCGTATTTGGCCAGCCATCACATTCGACATGTATGTCTTGTTGTCTTATGATTGAAGGAGACACCAATGATTATACTAGTTCAAATGGATAGTTGTGCTTGGCCGACTCCTTAAAGTCTCGGCATAATCTGATAATTGGTTCGCGTTAGGCGCACACGTTCCAAAATGGAAAAATGGGTGGACATTCTTTGCAGCGCATATCAGCCCTAATAACCGACTAACTTTTTTCCCCTTTCGATATTATACTTTTTTCTTGTCTTTTGGTGTATTGCCGAACGAAGCCCTTCTCGACAGTTATCGTTTTAAGTTTGTACGGTAAGTTAATCTCTCGCAACTAACCTACTCTAAACCAGCCAAAACGGCGACGCTTGCACGTCCGCGGAGTTAGGCCCCGAATCCGTAGCGATTAAGATACCTCTTGCCCTCTAGAAAATAAAAAAATAAACGCGCATTCTTTAACAAATACACTTCCTGCATTACATATAGTGGATATCGTTGCGATCGCCGTAGCAAGTTTAATCTTCTACTACATTTCACAAAAAGCTCCGCGACGAATACCGCCATTTAAAATACACGTATAATCGTTCCTTTAAAGAATTTTATTTATATAAATTTCAGCCATTACACCGCCGATTCGAACTAGTGCAATATATCCAAAAAAGAATTTCAAATCCATTATCATTTAATAAATTATAAAAACGCTTTTTTTCCTCGTTGATTGGCGGCAACGTGGACAAACGCGGATCATCCATTGTAATATCTTTCGTTTAACGGTCTTTATTGTAGACGTGGACAGGGGTGTAGACGACGTGGATGAAGTCTTGGAGATCGTGGAAGAGGTGGCAGAGGCGCTTGGCACAGTCAAGTTGGCAGCTGTAAAGGGCGAGGTGTAGACAAAAGCCTCATTGATCCAAGATGTTGTGGAAAAATTCGCAACTTGGAACTCGGCAGCCTGAGCATCGCTGAGCTCGATGCTCCGGGGCCATAGTTGCCATACTCTCCGAAGGTGACGCCATCAGTGCGAGGGTCGCTCTTGGTCCAAACATCCCAACCAGTTGATTCGATACACGAGTCAAGATAGCTGCCAATCCATGCAACTCTGGCAAAGGCGTTCCAGGGACGACCGAGCGAGACCTGGCTGAAGGTTGCGCCTCGTGCGGGGGTTACTCTACACTGGTCGAACACGAAACCAGCAGCCGTGGTGTTGGTTGTTCTCTTGCTGGCTGTCAAAGGTATTTTGTCGTCATTGGGTGCTATGGTCGAATTCAAGAAGTATCCTGCGCCGGATCCCCAAATCATGTCAATGTTGCCCTCAATGTAAGAGTTCGATGCGAATAGATTGCTGTTAACGAGGAGTGCATCTTGGTTGCCATAGACCTGGCAGCCGCAAAGTCCAGCAAACTTGTTGCTCTTGACGGCAAAACCGAGCGAGGCGTAACTATTTGACTGTTAGTAGGAAAATGAGGATGGGGCGTCTGGTACTTACTCTTCTGTCGTGCCAAAAGTGTTGGCAAAGTCGATGTTGACTGCCTGGAAATAATTACCGGTGGCATACACTGTGGCAGAGTCCGAGTTGGACGAGCCTGACTGCGTGCTGATGCCCTTGTTGAACGAGATGGTGACCTTGTTCTGGCTATAGTCCTTCGGACTTTGGCTGTAACCAATGAAGATGGTCGTGCCAGACTTGTTCAGAACGAGCTGTTCCGAATAGACGCCTGGGTAGATGATTACAGTGGGAGTGATTTTGCTTGAAGTTGGGAGGTCATCCAGGGCAGCTTGGATGGTATCATAAGTCGTCACACCCTCAATGGTGGTCTTAGAAACAATGTAAGCGCCAGCTGGGGGTGTTGTGCCGTCATAGGCTATCGTGCCAACCGTCACTGGACCTGTAGTTTTTACGGCAGGAGACGGTGTCGCGATGCTGTCCCAGTACGTCATGTCGATCCAGTCTGTGCTATCCATAACGCTGGCCAACGAATAAGTGTCACTGGTGAGCAGAGTACATTTCTGCCAAGCGACTCTGGCGGCGGCGTTGTTCTCCCAATTACCAGGGCCAGTGTTGTTGTACTCGGCAAAGGTGATGTAGTCAGTTTGCGGGTTAGAGGTACTCCATACCTTCCAACCCGATGGGGCGATGATATCATCCAGATAACTATTTTTGACAACCACGAGGGCATAAGCACTGTATGGCCGCCTGAAGCGGTCAAGTCTACGGTGGCGGTCTTAGCGGCGGTAAAGAGGCACTGGTCGAAGATATAGCCTCCGACAGCAATCAATGAGGCCCGGCTGTGAGCTGTACGGCCGAGCCGGCTCTCTTGGCACCAATCGTGCATCCTTTGAAGTAATAAAGAGATGTCAGCTCGATCTTCTTTGACCGAAAAGAATACACTTACCGCCTTGGAGTACACCGACTCCAACATATTAGTGTAGATGTCCCTGCGGGATGCACAGGGTTTGAGCTAATATTCGCTGAAGGGAAATGGTGTTTGGCTCGAAGCGTTAAGTCCATAAATGAGAAACGCGGTTTACATTATAATCGATCGATACCTTTCTGTTTTTGCCCATGCTATGTTACGATTCGATTTCTGGCAATCTCTCTATCTAAATGAAGGAATTCGGAATGTTTGTTTGTACGGCACACTCTGTATGTAGATACTAACTTGGCCCCGAAACATAGTGAAGGGCACCACAGGAAAGAGACTGGCCACTAATGACCCACGCTATAGCGGGCGCTGTTGGCCTACGTAGTGGACGGCTAGCATCTCGACATGGCTGCCACATACTCTCAAAGGACCTGCATCTTTGCATAGTTATATGGACTGTAAAGAAAAGAAGTTAAGTTAAATATTTTTTTTCTTTTCGAACAAGTAAGCAATTTAGGAACAGGGTATACAGAGAGTTTTACTAGTTTAGTTCAACCCAACACTGTTCAGCTTTAGGACTGATCAAGAAATGATTGACCATGTCCATGGATTCTGGTGTCGTCTGGGATGCTAGACGAGAGCCTTTGAACGTCCGGAAATATAGTGCAGTCCCGTGGCGCAATTCCATTCGCGCCAGGTGGATCCCCAGGCAGGTACGAGTCCCAGCACCAAATGGGTGAAAAGCGAGCTTATTTGCTTGGAAATTTCCGTTTTCTTCGATAAACCTTTCTGGCATGAAGCTGAAATATTTTGAAGTCAGTTCTATGGTCAAGTCCAATTCAACTGGGGGCCACTTACCTTTCGGGCGCGTCGTAGATTCTCGGGTCACGATGCAGGCTGAATGCTTGAGTGCTGACCGTAATGCCTCCTGGAATGTGATATCCACCCAATGTTGCACCGCCCTTTGGGACAGTTCTTGGGAGAGCTCCAGGCGCGGCACCATAAAGCCTCAGGGTCTCCTCGATGACAGCAGACAGGTATGGGAGCTTCTTCAGGTCATCATCGGTATAATCGTCTGCAAGTGCTCCCACCTCGGCTTCTAGCTTAACCTGGACTGCGCGATGGGACAATACGGCCCAAATGATATAGGTGAAAGTCACTGCGGTAGTACCAGAGCCGGCTACAATAAAGCCAGCCGCTTCAAAGGCGACCTGATAATCTGTCAAGGTGGCACCTTCCTTTTCATTCTCGTTGACAATTCGGGAAAACATGTTGGTCCCCTTGATGCCCGAGTAACGGACTCGGCGCATCGTGTCCTCGGCAAACTTCTGTACATTATCTTCGGCATTAACGAAGTTTTGTATAGCACGGTTGGGAATACAACGAAGCAGCTTTGCTAATATAGGAAGCTCACTATTGAACCCGCCAAATTTTGTTGCTGCCTCGATAGTCTGCATTTCCGACGTTTTCTGATTTTGTCAATGTCAGTACTTGGCACGTCCGTTGGGCTGATAAGTGGGAGTTCCGGCTTACCTCTCCCTGCTCCAACATTCCGAAAGACTCTCCGAATGCAAGATGGGAAATTACATCTGCAGTCATGAGCGTCCACCACTTGAAAACGTCGATCTGGCCATCTCGAGACAATTGGTCTTTCATCTTGTTCACCGCTACCGAAATCTTGTCAACGATAACGGCGTCCCAGTTTTGCATGATAGCTGAATTGCTGAAGAGAGGAGCAAGCAACCTCCGCCGCTGGGCATGGTCATGAGGGTCTCTCATGGAAAAAACATCTGCACTGTCTCCTGCCCGGAATGATGAGTACCATGGGCTCTTGAGATAGCCGCTGCCGATGCGATGAATCTCCTGAAAGGCTGCGGGATCTGCAATGGCGACTTCTTCTGGTGAAATGCGAACAATTGGTCCATACTTTTGGTGCATCTTATGCACGTAATGCATTCTTCGGCCCAAGACCACGTGTTTCTTCAACCAGAGATGGGTAAATCTTGCGTAGAACGGACCGGGTACACGACGCAAGGGTGTTTGGTAAGCTCGCCATAATAACTTAGGAAACAATTAGTCGAAATTCATTAAGACATGAATATAAGTAAGAATAGTCACCTGAAGTAGCAGGGCAAGCAGCGCTATGCCTGTCGATTGGAGAAAAAACCTGCGGCTAGCAATCGAATCCATGTTGCACCTTGGTGGCTTGGGCATAAAGGCAAAGTAATACTTTCAATTGCAAAAAATAGCAAAGTGTGCTAACCCGGAAATTTAACAGAGCCGTACCGGAGAATATGCATATTTATATACATATGAGCTCGGGAGTTCGCAATCTTCGGGCTGTGTCATTCAGGGGCCACCGTCGCTTCCCCACAATCCGTTTGTAGTCTGTATATCCGTCCCTGTTCGACGTAACAACATCTAAAATAATTGGCATAATGCTTAAATTTTGCGCGCCGCTGACTCAGCGGGCATAGATGTCCTTGAATGGCCCTTTGGGGCTCGGCATGTCTTGCTTTAGTATCCATCATAATTAGTGATATAGATTTGGGTCTTTAGCTTCCACCCGTTACCGACATAGCTTGCAGCGCGGGGTGCAACTCAACCACGCAAGGGTGACTATAGGTATCACTTGGTGCAGATAATGAGTAATTCTTCACAAAGCTAGCAAAATGAGACGCGTTGCGTTCCTGCTGAGTGGGAATATGCTGCATTGACAAGATGAACGCCGCCAAATTATCTGAGTCTATCTGCTTTATGTTTCGCTGGTATCAGCGTGCTGCAAAATACTCAGTCCATCTTTGGGACGTTCCATCTCGTTTTGCCGAGGACAATACGCTACGGTCGACTTGGAAGCAAAAGCTTGGATGAAGTAGATGGTTCACAAGAGGGTAGACTACTCAGAAATTTATCACACCTTCTATCGTCAAAACTCTCATAGCATTTTGAGAACTGTAGTACTCAATCATCACGTTTATCCACCCCAGTCCTTAGAGGCGTGAAGTCCTGACAAAGTGCGCATCGAACTCAATGCCCAAATCTTCCATAACGCGCTTGGCCACCGGACGACCACCGCCCCAGACGCCTCCACCAGGGTGCATGAAGGGGCCGCAAAGATAAAGACCCTGAACCCCAGGAACCCGGTATTGAGCCAAAGCTGGCGTTGGTCGATTCAACCCCATCTGGTCACCAGCCATATTAAGCCCGCAAATATCACCCATATGGAAACTGGGACTATCGTTCATGTGGTCCGCCGGTGTTACCACCTCATAAGCCCGAATTAGATCAGGAGTCAGGTTCTTGACAAAGCGGGTCAGATACGTAAAGATTCTTTGCACGTACTCTTCCTTCACGTCGTCCCAGGCGATAAGCTCCTTTCCGGGCAAGTTGGGTCGCACCATGGTCACGGCGTGGAGCAAAGCCTTTCCTGTTGGAGCTCGCGTGGGGTCACCAAGAGACACAGTTGACGCGCCGATCATGATATTTTCAGGGAGCTCCCCCCGTGCCATAGAGTCGTAGCTTTTGATTAGCTCATCCACACTATTTGGGCAAACTGTGTTCATGATTGTGCGATTTGCTGCACCGCCTGCCTTGAAGTCAAGCGGAGCCTCCAAAGCAGCGTGGATCACGAAAAGTGTGAATTCGCTGATTCTTGTCTTCTCCGCATCTGCGACAAGCTGTGGATCTAGGCCTTTCACCATGCGGCCGAGGTTGTGGGGATGGATCATAGCCACAACAGCTTCCCTGGCACGCAATTGGCCTCGACGAGTGCCAACCCCTACAGCTCGACCATCTTTCGTGATTATCCGGGTGACTTCGGTGCTCAGACGCACTTCACCCCCATAGGTTGTAATGCAGTCGATAACAGATTGGGTGAAGGCAGAGCCCCCACCTTCGGGCACCCATTGGCCGTACAGTTCGAGAATACCGATGCCGAGGTATGCCATCAAGCCTGTCCCCTTGGTGGTAGGGTGAGCAACCTGAATCTCAGTGATATAGCGCAGTATAGCAACTGTGATGGTTTCATTCTTGAAGTATTTTTTCATAATGTCGAGTGTGCTGCTAGCAGCAGCTTCGGAGATTACGGCAGCGTAAGGGCTGGCGGCAACAGTGGCTGACACGTCGGCAGGCGGCTCAAACATACTTGGCATAAGCAGCTTCGTAATAGCCACAGAGATCGTCATAAGACGATCGTAGTTGGCAGAATCCTCTGGGGAGATCTTGCTAATCTCTTCCATCGTCCTCTTTCTGTCTCGGTACAAGAGAAGAGAGCCTTCCTCGAAAATAATGGCATAAGTAGGGTCCAGCTCACGGTACCGCAGCCCGAAGCGCGAAAATAGTCCAAGCTCATCGTTCGTGAGCATGGGGTTGGCCTGAATTAGACTGTGGATGGCACTGTGCCTTTCGCTGTTGAAATCTGGCTCAGCCATTTCAAGACTAGCGACGCCGCCGCCGGGGTAATGTTGGCGCTCAAGCACGAGGACGCGTTTTCCAGCCATTGCTAGATAGGCTGCAGCAGTGAGTCCGTTGTGGCCAGAGCCGACAACAATAACATCCCAGTCCTGCTCATCGTTGGTCGTCTTCCCGATTTTTGTAAAGTCTGACATGTTTATAAAGTATTGCGAAGGAACGGGTGAAATAAGCGAAGTAAGGAAACTGCGCGGATTTGTAGTTTATGACAAATTGCTGAATTTTGAAACAGATGCATAAGATTATAAGAATATTGTAGCTTGCTTTGCTCAATTTATAGTTTTGAAGGGTCCAAATCTTGAAATTGAGAATCTCGTATCTGGGTCATGTTCAGAAAGGTCGCAGATCTCGGGCTTCAAGTAGGGCCCGAGAAAAGTTTCGTACTATCCCTCCAGCATTCTGCATCTTGTAGTGTAGGGAGCCGCTGACTCATCGGCTTGTCACCACGGAGATGCCCGGAGGCTCCATCGGTGGTGGATCTGAACGGGACAAACATCCCAAGATATATGGTAAGAACATTGGCGAGTTTAGCACCGAAAACTCACGTCGTTGCAGTGTGGGCTCTAAAGTTTTAAAGCATAGAATTTTTATTTCGTGTCAGATCTAGGGACATAGTTTGGAAGCAACCACCATTGCATCAGCTCAATTCGTTCTGCGTTTTCGTGATCCAGTCGATAGTTGGGTCCAACTCGCCGTCCACCCAAGCTTTTAAGGATTGTTCATAACCATCAAAGTACGCATTGACAAAGAATTTCCCCGTCTTTACGCCCTCCACAAGTTTCCTAGCAGCGGCGTCGGCTGGTGTGCTGCTTGTGTTGATAAATTGCTTGAACCCCTGATGAAACATATCCGGAGCTGTTCCTTGGAGTTCTTCCACAGACTTGGTATACGTCACGTCCGGCACGAGTATACAGACCCTCACACCGGTAGTCTGGAGCGATACAGCCATGCATTGACTAAGGGAAATCGTGCCAGCCTTGGACAAGCAGTACGAAAACATATTGCCCGATACCATTGGTGGAGGATTGAGCCCGTTGGGAGAAGCTGTATTCGCGATGAGTCCACTGCCACGCTTGATCATTTCCGGCAGAAACGCTCGGGCAATTCGAAGATAACCCAAGACATTGATGTCCAATTGACGCCGAACACTTTCAATATCGGCGTTGAGAGCTGATCCTGTCTGGATCATGACTGCGTTGTTGACGACGATATCCGGCACACCAATTTCCTGCTTGATGACTTTTGCCACATTGGCCACTTCCATGTCATCAGAGACATCGCATTTAAAGGCCCAAGCCGCTAGACCATCACTTCGTATCTGATTTGCAATCTCCTCTTGCGGCGACAGTTGTATATCGAGGAGGACGACGCGTGCTCCCTGCCTGGCGTACTCCTTTGCTGAAGCTTCTCCAATTCCGCGCGCTGCTCCAGTAATCACGACCAGTTTTCCTAGAAGTTCCATAGCAGCACGTAGAAATTTAACAATGCTGGTAGAAAGTGAAGTTGATGAAAGACGAGTAACTGGTTGCTGGAATTGATCAAGAATCTTAGGTTGCTTCTCAATGGTATATAGGCTTCACAGATAAGCCTTTAAGTATATTTGTCCAATCTTTGAGTTATTTCTTGTGGATAAGTTCGTCAAATTTAATGTAAATCCTCCGTATATTGAAGTGGGCTATAGCACTCTGTAGAAGCTTAAGATGTTCCGGAACTGTTCCTGGCTTTATTCGGGGTTGACTTATAATCCGTTAAACGAGCTCGGGGACTGCTAAGCGTACATCCTCCGCTTATATAAGCAGGCTATAGCATCCTTGTTGAAGTTTCAGTTGACTTATAGTCCGTAGTCCGGGGCTACTAAGCGTGATTCCTCCGCTTATGTAAGCGGCTCTGAAACAACGCGAAACCCGAATGGCTTGGGACTTCTTGGAGAAATACCAGGTTCTAGCACTAGGGAGGAAAGATACAGAAAGGATCCTGCTCGTCTTGATTCTGTTCCAAGAACCAATCCGTGAACAGACTTAGCAGTATGCAGTTCTACAAAGAGCCAGAAATCCAGAATCTTCACGCATCCACCTTTGTGGAAGGGCGCCAAAGTCTTGAGCGAGTCCTCCCTCCAGGAGTTTCAAATGACAGCTTCCAAAGGGTCCTCGATGCTTTCAGATCCATTGTTGGAACTGGAAACACGAAGACTGGGGATGACTTGCTCAACTTTACGGACCCGTTCACGCCAAATAATCAATTTACTCCATCTGCTGCCGTGTGGTAAGTAGAATCGAATCGTGGCAATAATAAGGTCGTCTTAAGACATTGATTGACACGAATATAGCCCTGCAAACATCGCTGAAATCCAGGCCATTCTTGAAGTAGCCAATAAGCATAGCATCCCATTGTGGACATGCTCGCGAGGGAAGAACCTCGGCTACGGAGGTGCTGCACCTCGCCTGAAAGGTTCAGTCGTGCTCTCGCTATACAGAATGTCTCATATTCTTGAAGTGAATGAAAAGCTCGGATACGCCGTGGTAGAGCCAGGAGTTACCTTCTGGGATCTGTCACAGTATTGCATGGATACAGCGCCATCCCTGTGGCCTAGTGTACCTTTCATCTCCTGGGGGAGCGTTGTTGGAAATGTAAGCTTGCCCATACTTTCAGGAATTCGTATTACTAATGAACAGACGCTCGATCGCGGATTTGGGTATAATATGGTTGGTTGTCATTATGAGCATATGTGTGGTGTGGAGGCGGTGCTCGCGAATGGTGATCTGGTGCGCACTGGTCAATGGGCAGCCGAAGGAGCACCGACCGGCCCAGTAAGCCGACAAAGTTTTGGCCCTTCAGTTGAAGGTCTCTTTGTCCAAAGCAACCTTGGAATTGTTACTAAATTAGCCATCTGGTTGCAGCCACGCCCGGAGTCATATATGAATGTCGTGGTTCATGTCCATGATTTCGAGGATATCGAGGAACTTCTGGAAGCCATGGCAGAACTTCGGAGGGACGAGATCATTCAGAATGACCCTCTTCTGTCCAACGTGATCGCGAGCGCGTTAAGCCAAGGTGTTGCAAAGAGAAGCGAGTTCCAACAAAGCGATGGCGCTCTGGGGGAGGAAGCCATCGAAGAGATAAAACGAAAATACGGGCTTGCTTACTGGAGTTGCAATTTTGATTTCTACGGGACAAAAGAGATGGTCCTGGCGAGACTAAAGAAGTCACAAGAAGTGATTTCTAAATGGTGCCCTACAGCGCGACTAGACCATCGACTCTTCGAAGGCGAGGCTGATCAACCCTTGGATCCGAAGGTGATTGAGTCGGTTACGGTAAAGGGGGAATCAGTAGGTGTTGCAACGGTTTGGAAAGCCGGCATGATCAACTATGCTCTTCCAGACGATGGCTCCGGACACGGCGCCCACTCTGATTTCGCTCCTCTTCTGCCGTTCAATGGCAGGCTTGTTAAAGATTGGCTTCAAGCAGCAAAGTCCCTCTATGGGGAGCACGATTTTGATTTCTTGCTTGGAGGCCATGTATTTCGGAGGCACTTTATCGCTATTCATCAAACGATGTACAATAGCGATGACGAAGGGCAAGCCCGACGCGTCAACCGATTAATGGATGCGTTGGAAAAGAAGTCACGAGAGTATCTACTTACGAATTATCGGGCACATCTAAGACAGATGGGTAAGATCGCGTAGTCCTTGAGTATTGCGTATATTTCAGAGAGTACTAATATTTATGTGCAGATATCTTGCAAGATCATTACAACTTCAATAACCATGCTTACAAGAGACTTCTCCAAACTGTCAAGGTATGTGATTTAATTGTTAAACAGGGCTGTTGTTAATTTTTGCGACAGGATGCGCTCGATCCGCGGGGAATTTTGTCGCCTGGAAAGCAAGGAATCTGGCCTCGAGGAAAGGAATGGAAGTAAGGAATACTCGTATTCGTATCTCACTGTCACGGGCGTAGGTGGGCATTATCGGCTTGTACCGCATGATCGGCTTGTACCGTACAATAGTTAGTATATTCACCACGGATTCCTCAAATGGGTAGCTGTGCTACGTCTGCCGACCATGGGTAGTTTCAATACCGAGGAGAACCAATTTCTTGTGCATATCTAGTAAGCTATAAAAGCTGAATGGGCCTACGGTTGATCACATAAAGCCATATGCCCCGTTCGTAGAAGCAGCATATAGCGGCGTCCATCTGTGCCTATCTGCGACGGTCCAGTCGGCGCCTTTGTCGAGCAGCATTTTGACTATTTCGACGTGTCCATTCTCTGGAGCAGAAATCAATGGTGTTGCTCCATTTTCGTTTGCCACCGTCCAGTCGGCCCCGTTGTCGACCAGCAGCTGCACGATGTCCTGGTCTCCTTCAAATGGAGCAGCCTGTAGAGCGTTGCCGTAGTATCCGCCCTAGGCATTAATGTCGGCTTTTTCATCGAGCAGCAGCTGTACGATGTCCTGGTGTCCTCCATATGAAGCAGCCTGTAGGACTGAAAAAGGGGCTTGCAGTGTACGTTGCGCCCAGCTGAAACGTCGGCAAATCAGATTCGGTCAGACCACCATCTCTTTGGAGCATTGCCATAGTAATCCTGTGTTCGTGCCACTCAACGATCCTTTGGGGGATGCATGGAATCGTCGACTTCCAAGCTGTTGAAGTATGATTCAATCCTTCGTTGTAACTACGAGAAATATTACAGCGGGTAAGATCACGCATCGGATGCACGAAGTTTGTTTGTGACTGGGCGCGTCCAATCAGAGATTGTAAGTAAAATATCTAAGCTGGCAAAGATGTATTCAATGGCTGTGCTACTCGTCAAAGCGGATGGGATCTCCTCGGTGTCAAGCCCCGCTTCTCTGCAAACCATGGCTCTCGAGTAAATGCCTTGCAAAGGGGTGAAGATGGGCCAAACTGATTGGCAAACCAGATCCGGCTCCAACCCACCATCTCTTTGAAGCTGGCTGATCTTTTGGGGCACGCATAAGATTAGCAATTTCCGGGCTGTTGTTGCACCACGAATCAGGTCTTTTTGGCCCGGCCAACCCCCGCTTCTCTTCCCCAAAGAGAGTGGCTGCATACGAAACAGCTAGATCTATGCCTAAAATAGTTAAGCCCGGCAGCATCCACTACAGTCATGCTGCATCCATACTGTTTTTTTACACTTCTGTTCAATGCCACGACTACCGACTCGAACACAAAAAAGAACGTGTGAAAGAAACCGGAAAAATCATAGGAATGTACAGTCATCAAATCGTCACCGATGCGACTATTGGGCGGGCCGTCACAGGACATGTCTACCTGGTGAAAGTGGAGTGTAGCTCTTGCACCGCGCTAGTGGTGGGGTGGCTTCCCATCTAGAACTCTAGGTGGGGATACCGGCATTTGAGCGTTATGTGACAGTTGTAGATACGCTCGGTAGCGTTGACTGAGCATAACTTTAATCCAATCAAATCTGCGAACGTGGTTATCTGTGTCAACAAGGAAACGATCCACGACGCAACTAGGAAATGTACCAAAACACAACCGCTCAACCCCAAATGAGACGTCCCAAACACAGCTCATCACTTCTCGAACGTCGCGTTCACGGTCCGAAAGTGTGCAGAAGAGTGTCTTTTAATTATTTCTTCGAAAAGGTGACCGGGCGTCGCCATAATCAGCTAAACACTTGCTCAGCCAAAGCCGACAGACTTCTTCAGCCTGTAGCCTTGGCAGCACTTGCCCACAGCCGGCAATAGTGGCTAGTTTTGGGGGTCTGGTTCCCAGGTGTCAGCCCCGCAGAGTGCCTTCTTGCGCCAACAAACGTTTGTATTCTTACGACGGTGCATCTTCGTAGACTTAGATCCTAGAGGGATATTTCAATGTGACAGACTACTGCCAGCCCAATGGTTTACTGTAATTATTGCATCCCCAGTGTCACGAATGAGGTCGCAAACTAAAGGTTTGACGCAGGCGGCAAAATACCTGGCGGTTTCACTAACTAACAAAACTAAACTTAGCGTAGTCAGTATTCATTGCACAATTATTCAGCTGAGTTGAATAGGAGATGAGATTCAAAAACTATATTATTATCAGAATCAAGCGAGAGCAAGCGAATTTAGTGAAGATATATAGGTCGAGGGCCGACCAAATCGCTCGCAGTCAGCGGCTGAGGTCCGTGCATTTGTTGCTTATATGTGGCGTCCAGCACCCGACAAGAAGAGAATCTCAAGTGAAGCTTATTCTTAGAAATCAAAATTTGAGAAAAGCACCAGCTTCTTCGAAATTCCACGATTATATACTATTCACTATATATTGAACGCATTCCCTGGATTCTCCTTTGCAAAGATATAAGGAATAGAAGGGAAGTTTGACGACACCCAAAATTGAAGTTAGATGGGTGACTTCAGTCGATCAAGTAAAATGGCTGAAAGATAAATATAAAAAGATATCGTCAATAGCGTAGAAAAGACAAAAGCGGCGGTCTGTCACGTATACAGCATTGTATCTTCAACCATCAATTCAATCCTGCTAGTTGTTGCGCAAATAGCCGTTTACCGGGATCGTCCGAGTTGACATTAATCTCGAACATGGCGAAGCTGACTCGAAGCAGCTAACGCTTGTGCTATATCGTTTGATGAAACTCAGCCTCCCCTCATCGTGTAGGAGTCCTCATATCTGAAAGATAAGCATTGAAGCCGAAGATGTCGTCAGGAATGAGAGCACCAACGGAGACCAGATATGTCTCAATACGAGGATGCCCGGCCAAGATTGAGATCTGCAAAGCATCCGACAATAGATTATCTCGTACGTCTCAGGCATAATTATGTCCAAACAATGTCTGAAGAGCCTCCAGATGACCATTTTGGGCAGCCAAAAAGAAAGAAGTTGCTCCATACAAATCTGACGTCAAGGTGTCTGCCCCTTTTCTGATAAGAAGCTTAACGATGTATGTGTGGCCTATCTTCGCAGCCTATGCTAACGCAGTACGACCGTTTATGCCACGAGTATCTATGTCATGTGCCCCTATAGTAATAAGAGCCTCGACGATCTCAACGTGTCCACGGCTTGATGCAACACAAAGCGGCGTCCATCCGTTCATGTCCGGGGTGCTGAAGTCGGCACCTGCTTGAAGCAGCAACTTAACGACATTCAGGTGTCCGTTATATGAAGCGTTCGTGAATGGAATGAATCTATCAGGGGCGCAAAATGACCAGTCGGCCTTGTTGTCCAGCAGTAGTTGTACCATTCTTTCGTGACCTACTAAAAATGCAATATAGACAGCGTTGCCGTACTTTCCGCCCTGGGCATTGACGTGGGCCCCGTTATCGACCAGGACTTTCACAATTTCCTGGTGTCCTCCAGATGAAGCCGCGCATAGAGCATTGCCGTATTCTCCGCCCTGCGCGTTGACGTCGGCCTTGCTGTCGAGTAGCAGCTGTACGATCTCCCGGTAGGTTGTCGCTCGTGTTCCACCAGCATCTGCCTGGAAACGAGGGGCGTGGTCGATATCTCATATTCTCTGGCACGGAAGGGCCTAGTCGACCAGGTTCAACAACGGCTTTCGATCATCAGAACTACTGATTCCGGGATCTTCCAGCGGAGTTGGTGTCTCTGTGCGACTCGAGACGGGCTGAACGGCTGCATCGCATCTCTATCACGGCAGCAAGACACCGCCCTCTTTCTCGTCGTAATTCTCCTTGACGTGGCCGACGACTTGCTCCGTTAGCTGCGCACACCACGGGTCCACGTATGTTATCCACAGGTTGGCCACTGCATAGTTGAGGGGGAGCCAGACTGGGAGACACAGTATCAACTTCCAAGCACCGGGGAAAATCAGCTTGCCAGATATCGTCTCGCCGGCATCGTTGACAATGTCAGCGGGCAAGCGGGCACCGTAGATTATCCAGCATAATAGCCAGCGGAGGAGTCCATGCAGCAGGTAGATAGCAAAGGATTGCTTTCCAAGCCAGAGCAGGTATTTGCTCGAGAGAACGTCCTTGATGAAAGGGCTAAAGTGGATGTCGAGAGTAATTAACTTAAGTCCAATGCCGGAGCCAAAGCGAGGGAAGTCGGGATCATTGGGCAGGATGCTCTTTAGGATCGAGAACTGCCATGCAGACCAGGATTGCCACTCGGGGTGGCCTTTTGGGTAAGAAGAGATGAAGCAGCTAATAATTAAGAAGAAGATGGCGAGCACCTTGGAGATGCGGGGACGGTTCATAATGAAGTCATTGGCCGAGGGCAAGTTTTGCAAGTCGCATATGAAAACACCCTAGAAGAGTTGCATTCTAAACGCAGCTGGGGATGCAGTAGGTTAGTATTGAGGAATAGCTCTATATATATGATAGGTTATATGGAAAGAAGAAAATACTCACAATCGGATGCGATCCAGAAATAGGCATAGATGGCGAGGGAAGCTAGTATGCGATATCTAGGCTGCATGTACCCATGATGAAGACATAGACCAGAAACTGCCCTTTAGCAGAGGAAGCAGTGTCCATTGATTTCTATCGTAGCTGTTTCTGCCATGGGTCCAAGTGGTGATGATGTTGTAGACCAGACTGTGGAGCGCATCGCCCAGGCGGGGTACCTGATCAGGTGCAGTTGCGCCACACCACCAGCAGTCGCTGTGCTTGGCCACGAGGAAAAAGCCAAGCTGTGCCATGACCCAGATGATGCATGCAGCCAACGTGGTAGGAATGATCAGACGGGGAATTCTGCGAAGAGCGGACTTGGAGATGGAAGTGAAGGCATTTTCCTGGTTTCCCTGGCGGGACAGCTTGACGGGCTTGAGCATGCAGACATAGCCAGTGACAAAGGCAAAGATGGAGACAGTAATGCGACCTTGAACGAGGATTCTGAGAAAGGGAAGCTGCAGCAATCGAGGTGCAGCATCTGCAGCAGACGCGGGCGAGAAGAGATCACCATCAAAAGCGCGGGCAATGTGCGTAGAGACGACCAAAGAGGATGCGAGACCACGAAGGTCCTATAGTCACAGAAGGTTAGCTTTTGGCAAAGGTCACGGATTCAACAGGAGATAAGCGATGACGAAGAGGTTCATGGGTGTCGCGCCACTATTGCTGTTTAGCCGTTGCGGTCGTGGGGGGCGCGATTGGATCGCCCGTGGGTCAACGGTCGCCGGCAGTTTGAGGGCCTTTCTCCAGGGGGGGCTTCCAGTCCTTCACCACGCTATTGGACTTCTTGTTGTAAGCTTAAAAGTTGGCGGTCTGACGCGAGTCGCTTAGATCCAAGATGGATGGGCGTTCCGAGGAACCGAACCGAACCACTATCAGATAGCTAAAAAGCCAGTTTCTGGGTTGTTCGGCGCTGAAAGTCGATATCGATCCCAATTACCCGAGACCTTGTCTGAAGGTGGTGGTGGTACCGATTTTCGTGGGGTTTCCTATTGTTTTGCATCACCATCGACGGTAAGCGCTCGTTGAACGCCGCGGTGGCTGAATTGGCGCATGTCTCGACCTAGGCCATGCGCCGTAGACCTGCCTGGTGGGATTGAAGGCGCATATCGCTCCCCATAGAAAACGAAGAAACCAGTCGTTGCCTGTTGCTCGCTCCGCCCAGAAAAACGTGCCAATGGACAGGCCTGGTAATTGGTGTTGTATCGCCGGATCCCGAACCATGCTCCTCATTGACACTACGCAATCGGAGTTTGTGTCGGAATTTGTGTCGGAATTTGTGTCGGAATTTGTGTAACTTGTGTGCTATGTAGGTGAAGAAGAACGTATGAGCTTGACTTACATCGACCCATTCCAAGTTTCCCTCCTTGTCAAAAGCCATGGTGAAATCAGGACTTCGTCAGATCTCCTAGTCGGATGGAGAGAATTGGGATGGTTTTCGTCTTCAGCAGGACATCCGTAGAACTGTTGGCTGTGATTGAATGATTCCGAGTGACCACCTGCAATGATGTTCGTGTGGACAGACAGGTGCTCCGAGATTGGCTTCGTACCAAATTCGAATGCTTGCACCTTGGCTGGCAACAGAGTTGATGTTGAGCAGAGGAATCCAGTGGGTGTAGGCAATACCTCCCAAACTTTTAATGTCCTTCGCTCCTAGCTCTTGTTGATGCTGGTTTTCTTTCCTTTGAGGCACCGAAAAGCCATAATTGTCTGTGGTCCAGCTTTGTCGTGGCCTGAATGTCAATTGTTGTGTTGAAACAACCGTTCAGTCTTATTGGTCGAGGCAAGGTTTAAGCGAACGAAAGGGAGGGAATGGTAGGAGGTTGTTGAGGACAGGGTCGTGTGTAGGGTGAAACAGACCTTCTAAGAGGTGAGAGAAGGGGAAGTGTCTGTAGTAATAAACAAGAACTAGTAGAACTGCTTCTCTAGGTTTTTCTTTTGGTCCACTGGCCTAACCTAGGTAGCACGGGCCGCATACACACATGGACAGGTCTTTGAGAGAAATGGATCGATCGTCTGAAGTGCAGCCAGTCAGTGCCCGGCATTGTTTTAGCAGGTGACTATTTTTTTTTTAGTATCTAGCTGTTCAATGGTACCCACCTCCTACCTCCATTATTATGATACCAGAGAAGGCGTATTATCTACTATCTTCCTTATAGGACCTATGATCTCTCCTGCTGCAAGCCTTGTAACTACTATTGGCAGCCTATAGTCTCCGTCTGCCTCCTCTTATTCCTTATTGAAGCGATAATCACACCACTGGGCGAGCTACGACCAACGTCATAAACCTGGTGTTTCCACTAAATGGAGTATCCACATCCGATAAGAGAAGCCCAGAGCAGTCATCTCGACGCTACGGCCAGGCTGCTCCTCTTCCACTTATCATGTGTGCGGACAAGTGCCCCTTTCATCAATCACGATGCGACATGAGATCCAGTCCTTTCCTCATAGCCGGTAGATATGCCAAGACATTTTTCGAACACCTAGAAAACCCGCGAGAATCACGTCAAAATGAAGCGCCGGCGCCTATCCCATGGTGGCGCGCTGGCTTGCAAGGTGTCCAAACGGGAGAAATCTCACTTCACTTTGAAACGTAGTCGGGTAACCCAGCATCGCTGTGTCGCCGCTTTCGGGCATCTTTGTGATACTCTTGCTCGGTTCATGGCAGCACAGCCCGTCAGCTGATAGGAGGCAAAATAAAAGTAATAGGTGCCAAACAATTATAACCATCCATTTGTGTTCTCAGGGGATATGGACGCATAGCAGATGGCCAGAACTTGCCCAAATCAATCTTGCTTCCGTGATTCATGGCAGAGAAAGCAACGCTGGACGAGGCTAGCAGCAGCTACAGTAGGAAGGCCTGCCAAATGCTTGCACCAGGCCCACTAAGATGATACCTAAACAACCTAGAGCCTGGACTTTGAAGCCGCCCGCCAGGTCCGCATACCAGATACATTTCACTAATTAACGAACCTCGTTGGACGTGCATCTTTCACATAGCAAAAGGATTAAGGTATCCGAGTCTATTGTAGTGTAGTATGTGCCCTCCAGCCGGTCGATTTCCGAGGAACATGGCCATATTTCTGCCGCTTGTGATTATGGTCTATTTGTATTCCATTAGTGTCAGTACGGAGATCTTATCTCAATAAGCCTCATCGTGGCATTTCACGTGGCTGTTGCTATTGCCAGTCCAGTCGGCGCAACTTCAAACTTGACTCGCTGCTCGGCGTTCTGGGCTTGGCATGTTGAACATGTCCCCGCAGAAGCCCATAAATCTTTCAATATTTCTTATCGTCGTGGAGTGCCATGGCCGCCTATTGTTGTCCGGAACAATCTCGCTTGTGAAAGAACCTCACTCACCCCAGTTCAGAGTCCACCCACCCCCACTACTGATCGCCCAGTATTTTGGTCCTCGGCATCTGTAACAATTTAACGAGCCGAGACAGATTCTCATAGTAATTGCATAGTCAAAAGCACCTGTCAAAGATGGTCATGTTTTTCCGTGGCCAAGGCCGTTTCGGGCCACCCTTTTCCCGGGTGTCCGTACATCGTGCGTCATTATAATACTACCCACAAATGTGACAATCCCCGTATTTTATGATTGAAGAAGGAAATGTAACGGGTCTTCTGTCAGCGGGGATCATCCAAAGTCAAGCCGTTTCCAAGCCAAATGGAGGGCTGGCGGAGCAGCGGGCAGGAAAGTAGCATGTGAGTATGATCTCGCGATCCATGTTTCCCCATAATTAGTACTGGGCCGTTCTTCATGTTCTCTCGATGCTCAAAGTGGATGAGGAATGGCCTGTCAAGTCAAGACCGACAATTGTTGCCCATTTGGGATCCTGGAAGCTTTGGGCGAGCCAGTATTCTTACCAAAGCGGTCGTATGCTTAGAGGCAAGGGGAAACACAAATTTAGGCTCTCGAATAGGTATGAATGCGGGCTGTGCTTCGATGATCTGGATCTCGCCTACGTATTCGGGTTCCTGAGCGGCCTGGCATACAGTCTCTAGGACGTTGATCCTGGCAATGGCCATGCGGCCTAACGAACGCTACTCCTGGGTATGGCGGAACGTGGGGTTGCGGATTGTGAAGAAGTATGGCACGAACACATGGAAAGGAGGGCCTACCTACATATGAAGAGAATCACACCGATACTCCCTTGTGAATAGATCTGCCTGTCTCTCTTGGTTCCTCACATACTCCCGGCCGGAACAGCCAGCAGCACTCATCCAGCTGTGGCGGTACAGTCGCTCTCCAGTCGCTCATTATGGCTCGTTACCCTGTCAAAACCATTGCCTCTTTGGCCTCTTTCATCGCTGCTGCCGCTGCTTCCGAGACCTGCGATCAGGTCGCCAGCCTGTATCCAAATATTACCATTGACCAGCCGCTTTCGCTCGAGTACACCACAGCGCAGACGGAATATTGGTCAACGTCTTGCGGAGACCTCAAGCCAGCGTGTATATTGACGCCCACTACGACCGAAGAGGTTGCCCAGATCGTTCAGGTATTGCTGACCAATAATGAAACCTTTGCTATCAAGTCTGGTGGTCATAATCCCAACAACTACTTTGCTAGTGTGGACGGAGGCCCCCTGATTTCAACCAAGCTGCTCAACGAGATCGCACTGGATAATGCCACCGAGACTGTCAGAGTCGGACCGGGCAACCGCTGGGATGACATCTCGGCTGCGTTGGACGGTACCGGGTACACAGCTGTCGGAGGTCGCATAGGCAATGTAGGCGTTGGTGGTTACCTGCTTGGAGGTGAGCACATTGGATTTATTTATCTATCCGAGGAAGGATTCGCTGACGGGAACATGATAGGCGGCTTGAGTTTTATGAGCACTGAGTACGGATGGGCAGCGAACAACATCATCGAGTATACACTCGTCCTGGCCAATGCTACCGTTCTTACCGTGACAGAGGACACCTACCCAGATATCTTCCTGGCACTCAAGGGCAGCGGAAGTATTTACGGAATCGTGACTTCCTTCGTGCTTGAGGCACACCCGCAAGGCCAAGTATGGGGTGGCAATCTGTGGTTCGACGCAAACGACGATACAACTCCCAAGCTTCTGGCCGCCCTTCGCGACTTTACTGAGTACTACCCGGACGAGAAGGCCGCCATCATCCTCACTGCAGAGCGAACCTTGGGCACGCTTCTCGACATTTGGATCTTGTTTCTGTACTACAACGGACCAGAGGTCCCGGCCGGCGTGTTTGACAACTTCACTTCCATTGCCCACACGATCGACACGACCAAGACGCAGAGCATGAATGAGCTGGTCAGCGGCAACAACTGGGCCGTGGTCAAGGGCAGCGTCTATACCATTGGCACCGAGTCGACGCCGCTACCCAGCGAAGCCAACGGAGCCGAGGTTCTGGGTGCCTACTATGACACTTGGGTCAACGTGAGCAACTCGGCCTCCATGGTGCCGGGGCTGATTGCCAGCATTGCGTTCCAGCCGCTGCCCAAGCGCATTGCTCAGCTGGCACGCGCCAGTGGTGGCGATATGCTGGATTTTGATGATGACGTTGACCGCATCATCATGGAGCTGGATTACAGTTTCTTGTTCAATGACCAATATCCCACGGTGGACCAGACCATGCAGGACACCTACAATGGGCTAGCGGCGGACGTGAGACAGTTCCAGGCGGCCGGAAAGCTGGAGTCTGATGTCTATCTACCTATTTTCATGAATGATGGGTTCTACAGACAGGATTATTTTGGCCGGCTTCGAAGCGAGAAGCAAGACTTGGCGAAGAGTGTACGGGATCAGTTGGATCCTGAAGGGTTGTGGAAGGACAGGACGGGCGGCTTCAAGATTCTGGATTAGGTAGATGGCGTCTGACAATGAGGAGGGTCGACAGGATCAAGAACGCCTAGGATATGTTAGCATTTCTGGGGGGAGGGCATTATCTCGGCTGGAGCTACAATACCGTTCAAACGATCGCCCGCACAGACCCGTAGCAAAAATGGCTTCAAAGACTCTCGAACGCCGAAAGCTCGAACAACACGGTCCCAAATCTCATTCATCTTCTGTTGCTGTAGCGTAATAACTCGGCCGCCTAAAATTTCAGTAAACTACATTCGTACAGTACACAGATCTATATTCAACGTACCGTTCTAAAAGGAACAAGGGAGGCTATGTGCGTAGATCTGAAAATGGATATTCGGCCCAGCGTCGGAAATGGAGAATCTGCGTGTGCCAACAAGGGAAGAGACAGATGTACATATAATTATCTGTGAAAGTGCTTTCAGCGTGTATGATCGATATGACATATGTTGCAATGGTCATGTCCCGATAGTTTGGGACACTCAACCACGAAAGTCAGGGAAGCTCTGTAACATGTATATAGTTCCGAAAGAGAGACCTTGTTGTACGAGCACTGCTTGTTCTGCCGATCGTCGTTTCCTCGCACCGACGTGGCGTCTGGTCCAACAAGTCTTCATGTAACGCACCTCCATCCAGGTCTGGAAGTTTTGAAAGGGATATGCGAAGATCAATATAGCATGAGAAAGAGCTTGAAACGGAAGGCGGAAGGCGAATTGGAAGCTGATGTCAAAGGGTATTCTTTCGATCAGACAGAACAGGTGTGAGGGGCCATATTCTAATACTCTACAACAGCAATATCATTGAATACAGTGGGTGTGTGATGAACTTGGGAATCCTTGGAATGATTAGAGATTTGACTCAATAAGGAGAAAAAGTGGTGCTTCTTTTTGTTCTTTTTTCTCGTTTTCTGATCATAAGGTAATCTAATCTATCACGTTTTTGCACGCACTCGAAGACAATATCTTCAGGAAGCTAGATATGGAACAATGCTGTCATGATAGGAGCGCTGTGGAAGTGGTTGCAAAGCAACACGCGTCTTATGATGTGGCGGCGACAAGGGCTAAGCCTGTGACGTTCGTCCACCTGAGATATTATCCTGCCCGAGACGCAACGCAAATGATACACTGGTGTCGACGATTACGACACGGCAACATAGTCACAGCGATTGAGAGCTGCATAACTAACGACGCTTGCGTCGTTGTCTATGAGGAGGTGGCAGTCGGTCTTGACATGCTCATCCGCTCGCTCGCATATCCTTCTGATGACGACATAGGATGTATTGCGGGACAGGTCAGTCTTGAAGCACCTTGGGAAAGGTCTCAGCTAATCTCCCTCAGATCCTTGACGCTCTAACTTACATTGAGAAGAGTGGGTTTCGTCTGACGACTTTGACTCCTCAGATGATCCTTTTGACACATGATGGGGTTATAAAAATCAGTAAAAAGCTTCCAAAAGATGTTTCTCGGAAAGAGTTGCATTTGCAAGACGGACTAAAGCTGACAAATTTGCAGTGAGTTCGACCTATACCGACAAGGACCCAGCTTCAGGAGACAGGGACATTTTAGATTCCCTTGAATCAATTCTGATGCAACTGTTGCACAAAAGTCCCCGCGTGTTGCGGAAAAGATCCATGGAACAGTCGCAGTCGGCACTATTTGGTGAGTCCCTCAAGGTGGATCAATCATTGACGGAACTTTGTGACGTGAGTTTCTCGCCTACAACGCAAAGTCACCTCTAGTCTCTGATAATAGGCAGCATTCGTGTGTGCGAGGAAAGCGAGATACTAGTCAACTAGCCTGTCTAGTGCGTTTGGCAATGGTTTGCGTTGTCTCTGACTACATCTATGAACATGGAGAGCAGGATGTGAGGTCAAGCCCCGCCAGGTAGTTAAATAGGGTCGGATTATATAAGAGATGGAGGAACAATAGGTGTGCAGCACTTGCAACAAGAAATACCACCTTCTATCATGAACCTTTCTCTGATGAAAGATTGCAGAAAGTGTATTCACTGGTAAGTTGTATGATCTTGACCTTGACAACGAAAATCCGACTGCATCCGGCTGCGTCCGGCTCTAGAAAAAAGCATGTCTTCTGATGAGGCAATGGCTATGAACATAGGCGCACGGCGTATTCAATGATAAGAATGAAGGACTGGTTTCTCGTTCATTACGGAGCACAAGATCATGTACACCGACGTGTCGTAATTGCATCCGAAGGGTGGCATATTTTTGAAATTAACCGTCCGACCTAAGCATTCGCATTTTTAACCTAGTCCTTTTCGCGGAAGTAGACCCACTGATGTTCAACAGTCACCAGTCATGGCTCAACAGTGTTCATCTATAACGACAAGACACAGCATATATCTCCCCAGTAACAAACAAGGGTGTTTTTAGTGATATTTCGAAAGATCCAGCGAGATGTAATAACTACTAATCGATCGGGTGTTGTCAAATGTTGATTGGTCGACAAGTTGTCGTGTGAAAGTCTTGTTGACTTGTTTTTGTTTCCTTTTTTAAAATTATTCAGGCCTGCGAATTTGCAAGATACAAGATGAGAAGATTTTGTGGCTTGATACGCACGGTTCTTGCAGTTTCTGCTGCAGCATCTTCTGAAGCGCTGTCAAGCACCATTCTTCCCATGAGTTCTGCCAGTCTGTCCTTGTCTGACCCTAGCATCCTCTTCTCAATCTCTTCCTTCTTCTTATCAGTAAGACGGGGGTGAGTCGTTAACCTTTGCTTCGCATTCCGAAGACAATGACTTGCCACTACTGGGCAATGGGAACGAGGCCTGGTAGGAGCCATGCTGTGTGATGCTTTGATCTTCATGTAATCATTTTCTCCAACATGTGGGTGAGTGTAACTTATAAGTACTTCGAATTTTGAGGGAACTTGGGCTGTCGCGTAGGAACCGTATCATTTGAAGCGGATCTATTTGTCTCCTCTTAGATCTCGAGTCTGATTTTACAAGCAAAACCATGGTACTGTAACGATGCCGGTGTAGTTACCTTCTCGTTCTCGCAGAGAAGATCCAATTTTGGACGAACAAGGGCGATTAATCAGAGTCTGGCGAAGTGACCGCGCCGATCTGGGCCAGGTAGTAGTTGAGTCTCGCCATTCCTGCCCGTAGCTGGACCAGAATACTAGCTTCCCTCCATGACCGTGCATCATACAATAGTCGGGTATGGCCTCCTGGCAATGCTCTATCGATCCGTTTTGAGAATGCGCCGATAGTACCAGGCAGTGCCTCTGTGCCACCGAGTTTCTTTCTGGCATTGTTCAGCGTGGTCGACTTGGCTCGAAACGGCTTCACGCGAGGTGGACAGCCTGCGAGAGTCGCTTTGCGGGCTGCTTCTTTGGCCAGCTGCTGTAAAGCCGCGGTACCGTGGATTGCACCGTGGCCAGTATTGTCGTTGGTATCTTCGTTCTCTTCGTTGTTTTCTCGGTCTTCCGTGTCTTCCTGCGCCCTCTAGACGATGATGATCTTGATTTTCTTCTTTCAAGCTGGACCACAGACGCATAGAAATCTGCAATCTCTTGCTGACCCGACTGTTGCCTCGGTCGTTTCATACTCAGTGCAGCACCGTTGTTACTCGTGAACACTACTACCACTCGTTGCCTGAAGGAGTGTGGCACCCCTCGCAAGCCCTCTGCCATGGCGGCCAGTTCTGCCGTGTATGGGTTTTGCTCATCCCTCTTGCCCAGAGTGACCGACTGTAGCGTAAATTTGTCCTTCACCGAGGTCGAGTCCGGAAGTCGCATGGCAACTCCATATCATGTGAGAAGTTGCGGGCAGTCAGGAGTGGACTGAGTGTGTCAACGTTCAACACCTTAGTCTACCAATGATCCTGCTTACGTCTTTGTCTCTCGCAACACCGAAGAGTATGCAACGCAGAAGATTATCCCGGCCTCTATTCAATCGATTGAGCGCCACCTCAGGATCTAGAGCCTGGAATCAATGAGCTGCAATGCCTCGAAGGCCTAAGAGGTCCCAGTATTGGCAAGCAAGGGATCACTATAGTTACATATCCTGGATCGCGATCCATAATCCAGCCAGGGCGCCGGGTATTGAAGGCCAATCGCTCATTATTTCTTCCAGTTCAAGCGATTTGGCAGAAGAGACAAGCCCACGCGATCATGATGAGCGACGACAAACATTCCGGGCTAGAGTCGTTAAATGTAAATCATATCCCCGCAGGCCGAAGATATTGTGGGCCTAAGCTCCGGGTCTCCGGGCGTAGTACGTAGTCCGGAGTCGATGGAGTCTACGCAGGCAAGAGTGGCCACAGCGACGGGGACGATCTGGCCGATGCGGGTCTTAAAAACCGTATTCCGCTACGCTGGTGTAACGCTTTCGATTGTGCTGGAACTTGCAACTCGCCGCACCAGAGACGTACTAGATATCATCATAAGACGCGTATTGCTTTACAACCACTTCAATAGTGCTCCTATCATAGCAACGATGTCTCACATCTAGCTTCCTAAAGATATCGCTTTCGAGGGAATGCGAATGTGATAAATGGGGTTATCATATTAGCAGGCAAAGATGAGAAAACGTGGAGAAAAGATAAAAAGAAGCACAGCCTTTTCTCTTTGTTTGATCGAATCTTTAATCGTTCCAAGGATTGCAAGTTTCATTGCTCACCCTCTTAGCTCAACGCTGTGCTGCTGTAAAGTCTTAGAATATGGTCCCTCACACCTGCTCTACCTCATCGGAAGGATACTCTTCGATATCAGCTGCCAATTCATCTTCCGCCTCCCGCTTCAACCTCTTTCTCATGCTGCATTGGTCTCCGTATATCCCTTTCAAAGCTTCCAGGCCTGTGTAGACGTGCGTCACAGGAAGACTTTTTTGGGCTGCTATTATAGTATGCATCACAGAGTCCTTGATGGATATTTTCAGGGAAGCACTCGAAGTGGATGAGATCCAGTACGACCAAGATGGGGCGGGGCCAGCACAGGAAGATTTCATGGACCCAGCACTTTTCTAACAGGACATATTTCATCATTAGCTGATAAATGAGGCAACTAGCCGGATAACAAAAAGTGAAGAGTTCCAACTGAGGCACTTGGGACGCATACTTAGCTTGACTAGGCCGAACATGGAAAGACGAATACTCAGGATTCGAAGATCTGTCGGTAGAGACAGGAGGTGGTTGATTGCGCACAGTACCTAGCGAGGTTTCTCTGTCAATTATAGTTCGTGCGTACAATACATGGCATGTAAGACAAAGCAGACCTGACCCACCATGCTTGTTACTTCCGCCTCAGACGAGATGCAGGACAGCAAGGAGATCCATGTCGGCGTACTCGAACACAATGTCGGTCGGTTTTTGGTTGTAGTACAGCCCGAAGAAGCGTGCTACATTGATGTGATGGATGTCGACGAAGCTCCCAAAATCACTGATCGTCATTTGAGGTACGTCTTCCACTTTGACGATCCGACTGCGGTCCCGGAACGATTTGCCGATCCATGCATCCGAGGTTGACCGCAGGTGGCAGTAGTCTGTCTCCGCGGAACCATTGATTGTAACGAGAGGGTGGGCACGAATAGGGATAGATCCGAGTGATTGTAAAAGTCTGGCTTCCGCCTCAAGGCCATTCTTAATTTTGTGAAAGTTGGTTCTCTCGATGACGAGGATGAAAAGGATATTGAGAAGCTAGAGTGCTACCAATAGCGACTATGGACGCGCATCTCTGATGAGACTTCGGACAAAATGGTGATAATGAACTTTTTATATTGCATAACTTGGTTGAAGAACACTCCACGCATAAACAGCCAGATATAGATTTTTCTATCTTCCGATGTTGCACGAAAAGTGTCCGTCATTAGATCGTTTTGAACGTCTATATGCGCAGTACATATTCACAGGACTGTGACAAATTTTGCAAAGCAGCGATTTCAATTGACCTGGTGCAAACACCCTCCATATCTGGCTCTAATACACACTTCTGGAACGGCTGAGAAGCCGATTGTGTGAACCGAAACCACTTTGGATCAATCATTTCCAGTCCATCTGACTACTTAAGCAGTGACTAGTCACTGCATGAAACGTAGAATCCATCATACAACGCTGCCGTAAATATTTTATTCGAAACCGTCATTTTTGAGTAGAAGTCTTCCTTCAGAAACTATTATTGCACAATGGCAACCGAGATGGATGTTCCGCACTACAAAAATGGCAAACGGGTGACACAGATTGGCCGGCTTGAAGTACGTCAACCACTTTTTTGATATTTTGTATCGTACCAAGCAATTTGCAATTGGGCCACATGCAGACAGGAGATATACGGAATGGTTGGGCGCTTAGTTCGTCGTAGCGAGATGGTCATCTCGTCTGGGACAATCAAGCGGAACAGCAACATGAATAACCGCTGCATTATTCTCAGCAGGCAGAGATGGCGCATGAATCCTCTCTGATCAGAATTGAAGTTTTAGCTATACATAGTCCCTTGCTTGTTGTTTGCTACGAGCAGCGAAATTCCAGCAGCATGCGAATCGGAATAGTTGCACAGGCTTGCGGTCGTGCAAAGGGTAGTCTTGAGTCACTTGACTGAATCATAGATTCATTCTAGGAAATCTTCGCCTCGTCGCTTCGTTGCGTTATACTTTTTGGCAGTCCGACATAAGGGGCGGATTTGGCACTGAAAAGTGCAGTCATCATGTTTTCACGCTACAATTTTGCGTAGATCTAAAAACGGATATCCGGCCCAGCGTCGGAAATAGAGCGTCTGTGCCAAAGAGTAAAGAAACGAAGACGAGAACGCATGTATAGAATGTTCGTATTTTGACCACTGGAATAGGCGAAGAACTTCCCGGAAAATTATTCCAGGAGCGCATTCCAGAAAAGCATCCCAGCACAGAAGAGTATCCGATCATCTATAGACTACTTGAGCACAGACCCCAAATCTAGATCCTGGAATAAATGTGCTGCAGTACTGTATTCAACGTGTCGTGTACAACTCAATCTTACCACATAAGCAGACGACAAAATAGGTGACTATTGTTTTTGTGATAACGGCAGACGAAATGTAACTAGTGGGAACAATAATTCAAGCGGATGAAGCGGGTTTCTGCCCAAGCGTCGGCAAAAGTCTGATTTGGGAAAAAGGTGTAGTGGTGCCACGTAACAAGATCCTTTTCAGGATTAAGCAGAAGCGGTAACTCCAGAAGGCAATATGAAGACGGATGATCGCGTTAAGAGGCGAGATCGAGCCTGGGTCGAGCAAGATGCTGATGATGGCATTACAGTCACTAGTGAAAGCAGTTTTCAATACATACATACACAAAAGATCAAACTTCAACTTTACCGTAGGAGTACGAGGATCGAGTCAGGTGGGAAACTGTTCAAGTCAAGTGAGACTAAATGTCACGTGAAAATAAATTCCATTCACTGTGGACGGCACGTTTCACGTGACGAGAGGCCAAATTTCATCAGTCAATCAATCCCGTCCAACTGTACACGTTTGATCTTTTCAATATGCCATTCAACAACAACCATGTCATCTACGCCAGGAAATTGTCTATTCCATCTTTGTGTTCATTGGGTTCGCGGTGCCTGTGGCTATGCTTTTCGAGCTGGCGACGAAATTCTTGCGAGTAAGTACTTTACAGTGTCGGCTCATAAACTATGCCAAATCAATCGCTAACAAATGACTTAGTCATCCGCAACGACTACACCAGCCACAAACTGCAAACCGTCGATATCGGCGCTTTCCCTGATCATGCTCATTGCGCACCATTCGGTAATTACCAGCTTTGCCGTATGTCTGCATGTCGCCGTTGCCAGAATCCAGAAGAAAGTGCAACTGTCCACAAAGACTGCTTTAATCTGTTTAAGCAGCAATACAAGGGGCCGGGAAGACTATTTAGTTTGTGGACTGCAGCATGTTGAGATACCTATGGTGCGGCTCTTCGACGCTCTCCGGAAGTGATTATTCATCAAATGTTCTACGCAGGCTCATCGATCACAATATCACGAGTTGGAAAATGAGGAATGGCAAATCACAACGCACTTGGTCCAAGATCTCGGATCAAATACGCTTACGATTACGGGATGCTATCTTGATTTGGATTGGCATTATACCCCAGAAGAATATTCTCGGCTCAATACCTACTCGAATTGGGTGAAAGAGACCAATTGGACACCACAGGATTCAGGATCAGTCTCCCACCGACATTATACAGCGAGGTTATTTGACTTCAGTTCGATTTTGTCTGACTCAAGAACTCTTGGGCATATACCTGATCTTACACACACATTGTAAATACCTTACACTCAATCCTGATCACCGTTTCACCAGCTCAAACCCGGTGTTGCTGATGCGCCAGTCGTAGTTACCCAACCCTAAATTCGAAAGACTCACGGTTGTGAGATCAGTCCCCACCACTGCTGACTTTGATGTGGTTCTGTTGTAGAGTCTCGTAATCCTCGTTGTATTGCTTTAACTGGAGAACTTTATGGGCAACAAATGCGATCATCTGAACTCGAGCTTTAATCCTAACGTTTCTATCGTTAGCCATGGGACCTTGTAGCTTGTCGAGGCCTCATGTTATAGGAAGTCACCATGTAAATAACGTATCGATTTCGTTCCTCCATGTCGAGCTTGAGTAACGCGACGGTGCACCTAAATTGGACCTTAGAATAGGTGCCAGTCAGTTTGAGTAAAGCTTGATGGCAATGCCGCATTTTCCGCCGTTTCAGGCACGACTCGACGTACGGCAGAGTTGGAACTGCAAACAATCTGACAGTTGGTCCCAGTATATAATAATATTGAAGTCTACGACACTACATGACCTTTCCAGGATATAAGCAGTGTCTAATTCTGACCGACAATCGTGTACGAGAGGAGAGCGAAGAGTAGAGTGATAGTATACTAGCAATGTCTACTGCTCCTCGTGCATATTTTTATATCGTATACATTTGGTATTATTCCTCTTCGCTTACTAGTTACCGATACTGAGGAAAATATTCTCTTTGAGCGGCTCGTAGTGATGTCGCTCCAACAGGAAATCCCTTTTGATGGTTTCAAGCTGGGTGCGATTCATCGTTAACCACGATAATTCAATGCATCAGTGGCTATGGTCGGAAGTCTAGAAATATTTGGATCTACGCGACTAATGCACTAGTCTTGCCGTTAATGTAAGGTATCGGCTCAGTCATTTCGTGATGAGGGTCAACTCTCGCCTCTTGGATCCGAGTTTGAAGGTGTGGCAGGAGAAGATTCTCTAGATGTTTGACGCCCCAGTGCAACAACATGCCTGCAATTGTGGTCTGAGTGCACAGTCATAAGCACGCGCACGGATTCTGTCTACGCAAAGCCGTAATTATAAAACGGCGCTAAATAGTTCGCATCGTCCAAGGGTTGTGCTACTGGTCTGATGTCAAGCTCGAATCAGGCCACTTCGGTTTCCAAACAAGGTTTAGTCGTCCACAAGTGCAAACACTATCGCTACCAAGAATTCTTTTCAGATTTCTGCAAGTTGACAGTTAAATATGTATAGACGATAACACAGTGCTAATCGTGACTGATTTGCCTGTTCTTGATGCCATTCCTGTGGAACCGATATCGTCCATGTATAGATATGTCATCGTACCCAAGCCATTCCCTTGCCCGATGGAGACTTTTGAGAACACTTAGTCAAGTTTTTGAAGAATCGAGTTTCTCACAATGACTGTTGTAGTAAAGAAAGCGCTACCCTTGGGGTGAAGCCTGGTTGTCCATCAATGGTTGGGGGTGTGCTATGTTTGGAATAGACTGATCTTGAAGATTGGCTGTCATGGTCGACTATGATACTGTACTTGTCGCTCGGGCCTAGGTGCTCTAGTACGTCTGTCATTCTACATTCATAAGTAGAGCCCTCAGATTTCTCTTGGGCGACGCGCTATGCCTTGCTGGTATATCTCCATCCCCAAAAGTTGCTGCGGGGCAACTGTCGACGGTCTGTGATACCACAGTCGTTCTCTGGATTCCTTTCCATGGCAAGCCCGCGGAAAGCTGCTGCGGGTCCTGGAGAGGTCTTCAAGACTACTTAGTTCTATATGTGTTTGATAATGACCACGATAAGGATGGCTTGCCCCCCTAGCCATATGCGATCTGAAGCCTTGGCTATTGCGAATATATATGCTGGCACTAGCATCGTCGCGAGCATCGTAAGCGGTCGTCGCGTGACCTTTCGCAGTCGTCCGTAGGCCAGTTGCCAAGTATCCTGCAGGAGCATCGATGTTGGAATAGCGTACTAGCTTCCCAATTAGATTTGCCATGTTCAACTCGATATGCAGTTTTCCCGCATATGCGACGGACTGGAATTGGAGGTAGCTGCCACAATAGTTAGCATGATAGCTCTCGGTTCTTTGATACAATCTTTCCCTGGTGTACATTAAATCATTTGGTAGGGACTTCATTCCTATCAAGGCGACCTAGTTGCGTCAGATCAGCGTGTTGTCACAATGCTCGCGTTGGATTGTCGGAAACGTATATTAAACTCACATCTAACCCAATGGAAACACCAACCATAATGATATTGAATTTATAAAGTGTTTTATATTTAGTAAGATCATAAGCAAGGATCTGGGCCCAGATCAAGTAAATGAAATAGAAGTTCAAAGATGCATCGACAAGAAGGAAGATGGACTTCTCGATCCTGTCCCAGATGGAATTGATGTATACCCATTTGTCGCTGAAGTGGAGCCGGGCCGGGATCCATACGACGAACACGCTGATGTTAATAGCCAGCATAATGGTAAAGATCATCCATCTTAACTTAACCTGCACGTATGATTTGGTAGCACCACCAGAAGTGACAGTCGATTGATAATGATCTGTACGATGAGCTGTGATTGGAATACCCAAAAGGACCACTGGCGCCCATACATCAGTCGTGATAGACTTTGTGGGTCACATCGCTTCTCGTCAAGCAAGATAGAGAGCTTACGTATCCAGAACCACAACCAGGAACTAAAGACGTGCGGACGTGTCAGAAACGTGCGAAAGGCGCACCGACTGCATGAGTGAGGACCTTACCTTACCTCGCTTGGATCCCGTCCCGCAGATACAAGAAACTGACAAGTGCAAAGGTATTGTTGGCAAGCCAATGTCCCCAGATCATGAAAATATAGGTTGTCGCCTGGTGGGATCGCCTGTAACAGTGCAGGGACTGTCGCATTGCCGTGCCAGCTGATAAAATGGCGAATGCAATAGTGATGCCGAGAAATATGCTCGCGATCATGACATCGAGTTCTGTCATGGTCTGCTTCTTAGAATGATTGGGCACAAGAAATCCAGTCATAATGAAGCTGGTTATGGGCGGTCCTTTGTGAGTCAGGCTGAATTGCGTTGTAACCTTGGCGGAAGAAATATTTCTAAATTGTCTTTCGGTGCCGAGCGTCTTTCACATACAGAATCGCGTCTACATATCACTTAATAAAAGCTCCAGGGACGATTTTCGCCGGAAGATTTGGTATGATGAAATCTCATCGAAACGATGGCACAGACACTTGCTTATGAATTGGCCATGGAAGAGTGCCTTTTAGGTAATTGCTCTTCCTTGTGGTCCTCACAGCAGGGCGCCCTCCAACGAAGCCGAGTCAGTGCCTGGTCGAAGTCTACCGACGCTCCAATTAAGGACCTTGTCTAAAGGAATAGAAGGAACTGCATAATAAAGTTTAGACAGCTGAGAGAACTGCGGATGCTTATATCAGACCACTTTGCGGTAATGATTAGACCTATAGTGTACGTTGCTGCTAGTTACGCGCATTCTTTTTCTTCTTGTGGAGTAGATGGATTTTCGTGCCACTCTTCTCCTGGATCTAAGTAAAAGCATCTCATAAAGAACATCGGAATTCGAGTGGTGTTGCAAATGGCGCACAGGCATTAACATAATCTAAGCTCACTGCAGGGGCTGACATAAGGATGGCGGGGTATCGACTACCCCGCGCCCAACCCCCCCCCCCACCCCCCCCCCCCCCCCCCCAAAAAAAAGGCCTCAGCGGTAAGAGGGGAATAATCTTACAGCTAACTATAACCAAATATGCAATAAGAATTTGCCTCTCTGTGCGCAAGGTATAAAAAACATGGTAGGTGAAAACATTGATTAATTCTAACTTATTACTATGTATAAAAGGCACTTGGGGCTTTTTATGGAGGCAAACTGTCTATCGCCCCAGGAAGCCATGTTACTAATGCAACAAATCGGGCGCCAGTCTTGTCGAAACCGGTGCATCTATAGCAGACTGTAAAGAGTAAGAACTATGCAAAGTTTGACATAAACACAAATGAATCATATCATTTAGGCTCAGCTTGCATCAGATGGACTCACTCACCGAATTTATGTACTCCTGTACCTCTTACCCGTAAGGTAGACAATTTGAAGTTGAGATCTCCGTGAACCGAAAAGCCTGGTCTCAGAGCTGCATATGCCACAAATAACGCATTGAACGAGCTCTGCCTAGCTTTAATAGTAGTTTGGGCTCTTTCGGCTCAGTAATTGTTTGTTATTTCATCAGAGAGTAGATGACCGACACACTGTTGGTGAAAGATACACTGTTAAGAAACCCGGCCTGCCGGGATCGCAATGGCCTGAAAATAAGACATATACCCTAGTAATGTTCAGCCGTTTACTGGTGCTGTGTCCTGTATAGATTCGACATGGGAAGAGTGATTGGTCAATAACTCTCCTAGCCATCTCATGGCCGCAGGTAGCAGACATAGGAATGTATTCCTTCATATGCGTCAAATACACAACCCAAAAGTATGCTGCTTTAGAACAATACAGGCATGTAGCTTCCTTAACGTAACCCAGACTCTTCTTGAATCATGCACGCAGTCTCGAGTACATTCGTCCATTTACCGCTCATGCCTGTATGGCTATGCTTAAGGTGTTGGCGGAAGTGGTTAGCACGGAAGAACTTCTTCCTGAAGTTGCACCCCAAAAAGTTGTGCATCTCTTGAAGATGGCGAAGCCGTTCGTCCCAGTCCTGCTCTGTTGGAAGAAGCGCACGATCAGCAGCACCACCACCTCGGAGAAACTGTGCACCGCAGTAGCCACATACGTCAGCTGCGCCGGGACAGTTTATATCTTCGTGGAATGCCTTGTTATAACCCGCGGAGAGGAGCACTGAGCATGACCAGCTGTGTCGCCGAACGTGCAAACTATTCAGATGGCGTTCTGCCTCATTCTTGTTTTTGAAGCGGTTGCCACAAACTGAGCATTCGTATTGCTTTTCGGCTGCATGAGCTCTGGGCGGACGTCAGCAAACCGACGGCGGCTTAAATTGGAGATGCGCAGCGCCTCACACGGTGCACGGCCATGGGCACCACGATGGTGATTAAATTACCTTAGCTCTTCGGCTGTCGCAAACTTCTTTGGCTTCTTTGGGCAGCACTCGCACATGTAGAAGCCTTGGATGCAGGTGATACTGGCTGTTGGTGGCTTAGTTGATTTACGCGGTGAAGACAGGGGCTGGCTTTTGCTAAGCTGGCGCTGGCGTGGTATGGCTCTCCGCGGTAAGTGGATCAGTGGAAGTGGCGTGTCAAGATGTGACTTACATGGGCCGTCGTGTGGTAGCATTGTAAGCGTCGGCATCGGTGAAGCTCTGAGAGTGCCTTCTCCATTGCGCAGCAATTCACCAGTGCGAGAAACCCTTTGCAAGCTGGATTCCCCGCCCAGTGTCGCAGATGTCGGACTCCTTGGCCCGGCAGTGTAGAAATCGATATGTGCTGTGGGTATATCCACGTAATTCATGTGAGATTTGGTGTCGCCAGTACGCGCACATCTGCCTTGAATGGAAATAATAGCATCATCCGTGGCAGACCCACGGTTACGCTTTCTCGACCAATGAGTCTGAGAGCAGTCCGGATCAGCGGGCTCATGAGCAGCCGTCAATACCGCGGCCAACGCGCTTCTTTCTGGGACGGCCGAGTGTGCTAGACTCTTGTCCAGCTGGCATTTTGTTAATGGTTTGCAACTATGCGCATACGGCATGGTCTGTCGTGGGACGGCATGATTCGTTGAGGAGCTGAAAGGATTTCTTGGAAGTGACCAATTGTTAAAGACCTTGCGATTATCGAACTTCTTCAGCATGGATTCATCCAGACTATTGGCAAGCTCGAATTTGAACTGGTCGTGAGACACGAACATGGTTTTGGCCGCAGTATATTGGGGACAGTTTCTAGGGAAGAGATTGTTAGCAAGCAAATTATAACACATGTGCTAGTATAGCTCCCGGGCCAGCCTGACTTACATAGACATGAAGCTATGATAGCTCATAACCCGATTCGATGCCCAAGAATCCCGCCTGTGTCTCTGGCTATCGTCCATCATATCGAAACTACCCAAGCTATCGCTCAAATCAAAATGTCGAAGCAGACAGCGTTGTTACGGAGGCGAATGGCCGTTTAAAGGATCGTAGTAGTTCAGGAATGTAAGTGGTAGAGGGCTGAGTTGATCTTCTGCCTAGTGGCGCCAGTTGCCGTTGCCCCCTTACTATGGAAAACTGGTACAAAGTGTCGTGGAGAAAGTTGTTGAGGTGCCTCAGCCTCTGTATACAACTTACAAATCATCGACGTATATTTCTATGCGGCTGTCCAGCGTCCTAGAGGCAAATCCCAGAAGAACGACTCGTCTTGGTAGTACAACAGCCTTGTTCGCTAGTCCAGGGAAGGGGGAGAAAAAAAAAAGGAAAGAAAAAAGAAAAAAAAAAGGGGAAACAGATACGCTTGGCCTTTTCGTCCACTTGGTATAGAGATAATTAAAAAAGCCACCTGCCTGTCCTCGTCTCTCTTCCGATGTTTTCAAGCACGGACGCTTTATCTTCCCCGATAAGTGAACGTTGGCGACCAGATGAGAGAATACCCCTTTTTTGACTATGGTTTGGTACAACGTTCTCTGGGAACAGCCGAATGGATGTCAACACATCATTATAGCAGGCAAAAAACCGTATGATTTCAAGTTTGTGTACCAGACTAGATCAGCTCTGCCTTTAACAAGCAATATATGCCTTGCACAATCCGGGACTCGACTACTGACGCTAGGCATTTTGTGGCTGTTACTACAGGGTAACGCCTGTGTGTCGAGTGCCGTCTGCGCGGGACGAAATCAGTACTTATAATTGGCTGACCTAGACATGTGCTCAAGATCCCCACATGGCCTAATCTCCTTAGTGTCCTATGTTAGCGCGTGTATGCTACTAAAATACCGGCCAATGCAAAATTCTTGTGGTGATACGTAGTGGTCCAGTGAGACGCATTGCCTAGGCATTTCCTGGTCAGTCCACCCACGTGTAAATCAATGGCATGATCTCAAGATTTTAGTTGTCAAAAAAAGTCGGTGACAAATCATCGATACGGAAACTAAACGCCTTCATGGCCGATTCACGCTACCGTTATTCTTAAATTGAAAAAGGTTTAACTTTAGCACAAAGCATAAAACCTATTGGAGGGCTTCCTTATATGGGTTTGGAAGTCACTATAACCGAACTATTGAGGCCGGACATGTTTTACCTCGTATGATTTCAAGTTTGCCTTAAACCAGCTCCGTTTAGGCGAGATGCCCATCGTTCGCTGCTACACGGCGCCGTCTGTAGTTCCCCCTGGTGGTTGCATGGACAACCGCTGGAATGTTGCATTGATGATTGGGTTAGGACTGTCTTCAACAACGCACCTTCGCAAAGTATCTATCAATTACTCAAAAGCCTATGCCAACTTTTCCAGGACACAAGTGCCTGATCCTGATTACCAACTGTGTACAAGCAATTTCAGTGGAATATCCAAGAGTAGAGTTCTATTATATCAGCAATGTCTATTGCACCTCGTGCATATTTGAGTATCACTTGCATTTGGTGTTTTCCTCCTCTCTTACTACCAATACTTGGGTGAATGGTTTTCTTCGAGCTGCCTAGCCAATATTCAATAGTTGCGATGCTGTAAAATCCATATTGTCAACCTATGGACGTGTTACATATTACCACGCCATGCCCTACCCCAATACAAAATTTACGACCTTGACGAAGTTTTCACAAAAAGAGTTTGGGGGTGGGGGGCGGGGTGAACGAGTTGCAGATCCGCTCCAGATGAGCCGGATATTCATTGACATCGTCTAAGAAGATTCCAACATCGTCATAAAATCTCTACGGTAATCAGAGTACGGCGTCAACAGCTCGTTCACGTAACTTTGGGAATACTCGGGATAGCCACGCAATACCATCAGTACGGCGATAGGCCATTCCAAACCTTGATGGATAGTGATTATACATCGATCACGATAACTAGTATGCATAGACTTGAAACTCATGGAAGGGTTTCGGTGGAGGAAAAAGAAGGTGATCGCTGACAAGATGTAGGAAATGCCAGTTGGAGTACTATGAACAGCGTACAGGTGTCACCACTGGCTCCACTCGTATATACTGTAGTACAAGCAACCTTACCTACTCTACGCTGTCTTGAGTGAATGCAAGCATAAACACGCCAAGTCAGGCGTTTATGAGCCGTCGCTCTACGGCTTGCGACAACTGTAGGTACCTCACTCTCCTACGTTCCTGGCGCTAAAATTAGATTCAAGGCATGCATCGTACGATATTCACTTTATTTAACCAAGCCAAGCTCGGCATAATGGGCGGGACTGCACCTCTACACCTCGGACATTGAGTTTGCCAGCGCCTTCATCAACGGCATATCCGGAAATGGCGGCAGCAGTAATGCGTCCATCATCAGCGTTGTCAGCGATGTCGTGGGCAATAATTCGCTCATCGAGCAGGCTCTCGCACACTGGAACACGACATTGAGGGCGGCGGAATCGTCGTCGGAGGGGGCAAAGGCAAGGAGCCTCAACCCGACGCGGAGCATGACTTTGCTCAAGCTGGGAATGAAAATGATGGCTATGGGGCAAAACAAAAATGATTTCTGATATAGCTTTACAAGAACAAGCACATCGTAATACGACTGGTTAAGTGTTGTTGCCTTTATCATGATGGAGTCATAGAGTATATCTCAATTAAAAAAAAAAGAAAAAAAAAAAAAAAACTCCAGTTAGTACACAATCAAGGATGATTTCGATGCAAAAGACGAGATATGCAAATGTATAACAGACGAATGCGGCATTTGTGTCCCGGGTGGTCAAGAAAAGATTCCTTAGTGTTGTTATGGGGGGTATGACTTAACCTAGGACTTCGTCTCGAGACACGAAATTGTTTATTATCTACGAGATGGGTCTAAAGCTAGGTCTTAATGGAGATGCAAGCACGTTTGCGAGCGACGGCTACCCTAGCAGTGAAGGATACGAGGAGAAGGACGCACAGCTGCTCGCAGCTTGGGGCATCGGTTACTGGAAGTATGACAACTGCTACACGCCCTGTAGCTCGGGGTTGAGCAGACTTGTTCATCCCTAGCCGGCTTATCGGAGACTTGGCATATTGAGATGCGGGACTATCTCACGAATACCGATCAGCCCATTCTGTATCCTTTATGCAACTAGGGGCACGATAGCGTGTGGACATGGGTCGCTTCGGTCGGCAATAGTTGGAGAATGGGCGTTGCCAATTGGGGCACGTGGGCGGATGTTGTCAGCATCGCCAGCACGGCAGGGCCGATTGCCTTGTACGCGAGCCGCGGTGCTTTCAACGATTTCGACATGATGGCATACTTTTTTTTCCCTCTCATGCAGGGCAAATCTTATTATCTCGATTTGAACACCTTTACAGATCATTGGTAACGGGTCAAAATTACGGACGCCGAAGAGCGTGCCCATTTTGGCCCAGAGGCTATCACCAAATCCCCTGTTCTTATGGGTACTGAAATGACGAACTTGAGTGCAAGCCATTTGAATTTGCTCAAAGATGAGGTATGATGAAGACATGAAAGGGAAGAAAAGAAAGAAAGAAAAAAAGCTAGTTACTTGAATTTAGTGACTATGAATTTGCCACTTAGTGTCACAGGCTACGGCCACCCTCGGCCAACGCCGTCTGCACGGACCCAGAGCTCGGACGCTTTTCAAGACCCTAAAAGGGGCTTGATCAAGACGAAAGGACTCTCTTTCCTTTCCTCCTTTCGCTATGTTTAGAATACTCGTATGTAGTAGGAACAAGATCGTTGAATAAGCACTTGAACCCTTACAAGAATGCTCGTATGTAGTAGGAACAAGACTGTTGAATAAGCACTTGGACCTTTACACTTAGATTGCTTTCGCTGATATTGAGCAAGAAAAAAAAAGGAAAGAAACAAGGCGATGCCAGTAAAAGGTGTACCGCCCCTAAGAGCGCAAGGTTGAGGGGAAACAAAAAATAATATTAAAGGCTATCGGTAGCTTCAATCGTGTTAATTTAGTATTCCAAAAACGTCACCCTTCAATGGCAAATGATTGCTGTAGGTTAGTCATGTTCAGCCACTCAACTTCAACATCCCTAATCGAATTCGAAAAACGCGGGATATATTGAGAGCCTTTTTCACTCCATGTATTTTCTGCAATACCGTGAGACTGCTTTAAGAATCATTATTCGCTCGACCATCGTATGCATGATAGTACCCACTTTATGAGAAATGTCCAACATTGCTTAGTCATCGTCGATGTGGGAAAGCCAGATGCCGACAATGGAGGTATGTCATTTGTTCAAGATAACGTGGGAAGGGATGATGGGTGTAAAAGCGGAAACTTCTCCAGAGAAGCTGTACCGCGCTCTAAGAGATTATTGACTCCGGATGCGTGGTTCGAATGTGCTTCCGAAAGCTATCATAGTTCCAGCCTATTATCAGACAACTATTATCTGTCGCTGTCTTTTACTTGTTGATACAAGAAAGTGCAATATTAAAAACGGTTTACATTTCTACGTTGTAGAGTCTTGAACACACTGCCTATCGAATATCGCATGCAGGTGTAGACGCCCTCTCCACCGTTGCGGCACAAGTACCTTTCCTAAATCGTAAGCGACCGAGTCTTTGAGTATAGGTCAGATCCGCCAGATCCATCTCAGCCCAGTCGATCGAGACATACTGTACTGAGCTTGCTGCTACCGGAGTGGCGTTTATCGTGGAACTGCACGTAGCCAATGGTTAATACAGAGTGATGAGGTGGCTTATGTCTTCAGGTGGAAACTGTCAGTTCGATCCCACACATGATAGAATTGGTGCCTAGATTTCCTAGATTGGTTAGCACTCCTTGCCCAGGTTTCTAGCTTCGGATTTACGGATTAGAGCCCCTGAACAGGACTGGGCCATGGAAATCTTGCTATCGTGGGCTTTATTCCACTTATTCCGCGTCTTAAGCAAGAATCACGGCAAGGCATCACAACCATCACACGATAAGCAGAGTGTTGAACAGCATATAATGGAAGAACCAAATATGCAGTTGCTTCGCGTATGTTACTTGGGGGTATAGTAACAGTAATTATTCGATAGACAACGTAAATAAAATCAAAACTTTTGCGATGACTTCCCGTCCGCGAGGAAGCTTCGCGGCACCACCAGCTCCTCGATATATGTATCCTTCGGCGACTTGCCCGTGAGCTCCTCCTGGCTCTCGTTGGACTTGCGTTCCGACACCGGCCACAGGCGGCTGGTACGCTTCGATGACTTTGCGTTGTTGCTGTCGGCCTCGGTATTGGAGTTGGTGGTGATGTCGACCTCGCGCGTGAGGACGATCTGGTTGTTGCCTGGCACGGCCTTGTTGCCGCTGTCACGGCCCTGGGAGTAGACGGACCCTTCCTCGGCGTCGTCAATGTCGAACGTTGTCATGCCGTACGAGTCCTTGGCCGACCGGCTGTTCTTCTTGCGCGATAGCTGGTTGCTGCCAAAGGTGCGGGCGTGCATGTTGCTGGCGCTGCGACCCGTGCGGCCATGCGTATCCCAGATACCCATCTTTTGGCCCAGGGTATTGGCGAGGGGTTGCAGAGAGGCAAGACTACCGGCTGTGATGGCAAGACCCTGTTCAATGGTAGACCAAATGGCAATGTCCACGGTTGCCCCTGAGTGTATAGGTCAGTATAGTGATCCAAATGTGATTGAGTCGTCAGGGAGGTAATCTCTTACAGAGAAAGTCGGGGTCCTTGAAATTCTCGATATAGGCAAAGCGAACGACGACGGCGATGCTAGCCACGCAACCCATTCCCAAAACTGGAATGAGGGCATACTTTGTCCTCTGGCTCATTTGTAGGCTGCGAATCATGTGAAGCGGCAGGAGAGCAAACGTGAAGTCGGCAATCATGCTGACTACGCTGTACAGGTACGTCAGGGCGACGATGATGCCCGCGTCGACACAGCTTCCCTCCTTTCCAACCTTGGCCCAGAAGTAGGTGATGGGGTGGCACTGGAACAGAGTAACAAAGAAAAAGACGAGGCCGGTGAGAACCGAGCAGAACATGGCCAAGTAAAGAATGTAGTGGTGAATGCGTTGAACCGTGATGCGAAGTAGGAAAACACCGATAGAGAGCTTGGAGGTAATCATGGAAACGCAGTACCAAATGTAGCAGAGCCACCAGTACTAAATCCAAAAACTCAGTATGCTGTTGTATCGTGCCAAGCGTAGTATAGTTCTGCCTACCTTCATTGCTGTTTCGAAATCGTCGTCTGAAAGGTCGCTGTGATGCCTTCCAGTTCCATAGTGAACGCCGGTAATGGCACAAGTGACGAAAAGAATGAATGAAATCTGTATAGGTATTAGGGTCAGTAACTGACTCGAGTGTATCAGGAATATGTAGATTCACTCACAGAAGCACAAGCCATCAAATAATCATCTCTACCGAGCCCCTTGACAATGAACAGTCTAGTGATGATTCTCAAGAACATGGAAATAATGGCAATCGTCAACAGCGTGATGCAGACCACCATCAACTGGGGCCCACGGTCTTCGACGGCCATGGTGGGCAGCAATTGTTGTGCCTTTAGTTACTGGCACAGAATCCTCCGGTTGGGGTGTTAAAGAACAACGAGCAACATATGGATATAAAAAATACAAGAAAATACGGGGATACCAACCATTCGGGAAGAGAAACCTCAAACGAACGGATGACCAAAAGGACTGGATGTGCCTTTCTAGATATTGTTTTCTCCAGGGTGTCAAAAAGTGGCTCCCGGTCCATCTTTGCCCAGGGCATAGGTTTCTTGTCCTGTTCGCGGGACCGGATCGGACGTCTCTTGATCGGCGGACATATCCTGGTTACTAGACAGGCCCAGGGCTCAGGGTGCCATTTCTTCGCGAGGAAATTACCAGCCTTAACTATATGCCGAATGCAAGCAAGCGCAGGGCCACTGCGTGCTCACTTGAATGTAACCTTTACTCTGGATTAGGCAATTTTGTGGACATGCTCTGGTATTCCATGCCCGGCTCGTTTAGTAGCTTGATCAATGCCAAACCAGTACACTGCTCCTCTCTTCTCTCTCAAGGGGAAAGATCTGATAGCTGATAGTCGTATTCTACGATGCTGGGGGAAGATTGTTTCGAAGCGTACTATGTAACCTCAGATGATGATCTCTTTCGAGGGGGTTTGGGGAGGAAGACTTACGAGAAAGTGTCGTAATTCCCCGAGAGGTCAAAGAGACATGAGCCAAGCCCGCCACGCGTGCGCAAGTCTGCAAAGGAACCTCGGGGTGTGGGCCGGCTCCTGTCGTGGCTTGTCAAGGCTTGAGTAACTAGTTTCTGAGAAGGCGTTGGCTTCTGGCTTCTGGGAGCGTGCATTTCACCTTACTTTCTTCCCGCGGTATTTGGCCCTTTTGACGATGCAGAAACCAGGGGAACCCGCCTGCAGACCACTAAGGTATGTAGGTACTAGGTAAGGAGAATAACCTGACCACAAATACACCACGGTTGCGAGATAGGTCGACCTACTGTCACATTAATCCCAGCGGGCGTCCATTGTCTGCTTTTGGCATGTGTCACCAAGGTCCGTGGTATCGATTGGCCAATGGAACGGGGACAGCGACCGAGATCTAAATACGGAATCTCAGAATGTCAACCTAGCAGTGATTTCTTATTCACTTGGTATAGTGACGCCTGTCTGCTCCGGGAGGGATTGGCCGTTACCGATGTCTGCGGCTATTGCAGATTCGAAAATGCTCAGTCCATTCAAGGCTCTCATTACAATTTGCTTGCAGTGGCTTAGGGAGGCCCTTGAGAAGGGGGCATTGACACAAAGATTTGTTATGTAACATTTTTGTTGAACAAGGTGGTGCTTTCCTATTGAATTTTAGACCGGTTTGATATGGGCGCTAATTGTGTGACGTATTGATCTATGTTCTGCGCCTCTAGTTTTAAGGAGGTGCATGCTTATTTGGGTGACCATGGCTAATCCCCCGAGTCCCTATACATCTATCTGAACACCGTGGTACTGATCAGTGCTTAAGCGGACCCTGGTGTGTGAGATTCATGATCCACCCTCTGACAATTATTGATTAGAAAAGCCACTATGGGCTTATTTATATCACTGCAAAGTTGATTCTTGTATCAATGTTCTGCTTATGCGCGTTTTTCTGTTTCGGAGAGCATTAAAAAACTGTCAAATACGAATCAATATCCTCGTTGCTCCAAAGATAACTAAAGAATGACATTGATCCACATGTGACAGAGACAGCAAACATTCAAGCAATGACAGAGGTCTGAGTACAAACGGCAAGATATATTAAGATCTTCCAATATTCTGGGCTGCATCCAATAAGGATGGGAACCCGCTTGACTGATTGCCTCCCAAGGAAACGAAACACCGGGCCCATGGGCTGAACAGGCCAGAAAAGGTACTCCAGGTTTGGCATGATCGAAAGTTTTGCGGATTCAGGGGTTTTCTAGGCCAGCACGATAGCGTCCTGGCGTCAGAATTCATTACCTTCTGCCAGCTGCTGCTAGGCAATACCAGAGGCGCATTTCACAGCATCGTGTGCCCACCTAAACCCACTGATCCTAATTGCCCAAGCTCCTGCAAGATGCGAATACCGGCAGCGTTAGCATGCATGAGGTGACCCAGCAAAGCCAAGCCGTAAGCCAAGATCAGTTTGGCCGCTTCTTCCCATTATCACTGATCAGGTATCATCGCGCTTATTTGCAGGAGAACAACGTACAGTTCTTTTTAAGGTGCCTTGCCCCGCAAATCTTTCTTCTTCTGCCCACCAGGAATTCCGAACTTCGAACCTGGAACCTTCAAGACCCAGCAAGACTATTTGGTCCCCTATTCTTGGCAAATCCCGTCCGAGAGGATGTCGCCTCCCAAGTCACCCTCCCGGATTGCTCGAGTCTGCAGAAGAGGCATCATGCTGCTCATCATTGCACGTGGGTTATCGGTTTCTATGATGAAGGGCCTTGATGGCCCCTTTTGGACCCATCGCCAAGACTTTTGACTTTGCATAGCGGCTGAGCCCGGCGGCTGGCTCTATTCTGCAACGGGTCACACAGGCTTGGAAGGTGCGACAATTCCCGAAGACTCTCCACCAGCCTTGGAGTCCATGAGCTGGTGAAGTTTTCGAAGACTTATTTTCGGCGCGAAGCCTCTCGGCGCGATCCTTACAATTATCACCAACGGGCGTGCTAATCTCGTAGGTTGGCTTTTGCGCAATTACTTAGTTACTGTTAGTTACTAAACACTCATAAGAATATTCATCATCGCGATGCCAAATGCATAAGGTAGAATCTTATCCATCCATGTGCCTTTATTATATCGTTCATTGAGGGCCTTATCTCCCAGTTGTTCAAGTTCCATGCCGTACACTCAAGGCAAGAATACGTTTCTCTTCTCTTGTTTTTGAGCATGGCCGATCCAAATCCGGCGCTGACATTTATGTACCTCGACTAGACTCCAATTGGTACTATTATCCATAGGCACTTTGATAGCCAAGATCGGCACTTATCCACAAGACTTTTTTATTTGTACATGATCGGTTGTTACCGTATTCATTTTCACGTAGAACCGTTCCTGGCGCTAAAGTTAGACCTAAGGCATACATCGTACGATATTCACTTAGTAGCCTAGTCTCAAACTAGACTGTCTCGTGTTTTGATATCTGTCAAATGTAGGGGGACTATATCGGTCTGTTCAGGAGCAAATTGAGTGTTGTATTGATGCATGTTCTACCCTGACTAGGTGGTACGCTTTGCTTGCTTGTTTTGGTGGTTTCGGGTATTCCCCGGGGGTTCCATGGTGTGCTACCGCACACCCCTCTGATGTGCTACAGCACTTCTATAGCACACCACATCTGACAATATCGAGCAAAATTTCCCACTTTTTTTTTTTTTTTTTTTTTTTTTTTTTTTTTTTTTTTTTTT